>NC_056726.1:1446156840-1446456840 GCF_019279795.1 Protopterus annectens
TTATTACGAATGTGTGTACTGGCAGCTCTGGAAGCTTTTACAACTCCCACATCTGACATTTGTCACAGCTGTACCAGGTATTTTCCAGTGGGGACATCCCTTATGGCCATCTGGTAGGGTATGCTGGCTATGCACTGAAGCTGTGGATGATGACACCCATTAGAAATGCACACACACCCAATCAAGAATGCTATAATGAGGCACATGCACAAACCACAATCATTATAGAGCGTGTGTTTAGGATGCTCAAGTCATGGTTCCGCTGCCTTAACCTATCTGGTGGAGCCTTTCAGTACTCTCCAGCCACATGTGCACACATGTTCATAGTATGTGCTATGCTACACAATATAATTCCATGGAAACAACTGCAGCAGGAACAGCATGGAGAAGGGCCACACAATCCCCCATCATTGCCAAGGGCCCCACAGGCACAGAAGGACTTGGAGGAGAAACCCCTGAGCCTGCTCCTGTAGGCAAATGGAGGCCTGTCCAGTATGCCCAGGCTTTGGCAAAGAAGCAACACATAGGACACACACTGACACTGTAGTGACCGAGGGACTGATACCTCTCTCCGACTTGCACACATAGTAAAATGGATGCCACACACATCACACTACCTGTAGCTTACCCTTTATAGACATTGTACTGCATGCATCTGACAGAGTCAGCCTTCACCCACCATCCCCAGAACTGCCACAGGCACAAGGTAAGTCAGTATTCTAAACAATAAATGAATGGAGTAGTGTGTTCTGGCATCATATCTATGGTATTGCTCCATGCATGCAAGGGAATGGGGTGGCCTACTGGGGAAGCAGCAGACAACTGACAGCTGTGTGGGACAACAGGAAATGCTTGCCCAATACCAGCTTCCCCACACAATGCAATATTATCCAAGGTGGCAAATCCCACTGTAGTATATGTGGGGGGGGGGGGGCAACTAAGGGAGGTCATAGGTCACAGGCAAGGATGTCAGGGTGGCGATCCAATATTCACCCCTCAGCAAGTCAGCCATAGAAAACCATACAGAAATGTCTGACAAAGGCTCACAAATGGCATCAATGATAGCATACCCCCCCCTACAGACTTACACAGTGATATCACAGCAGGCCTTGCAGTTGCAGTCCGGCTCCGAAGGGTAAGAAGTCTGAAACTCAATCGTATGCCATTTTACAATCTAACCTGTGGTCTCTAGTGATGTGCCTCTATTCTCCAAGACAGGGCACAATACTATGCTAAATGGAACAAAAATGTAAAGCCAATATCAGCACAGTATGTGCAAATGTGTACCATTGACAGGTGTGCCCCCCCCACACCCATATTCCCATAGAAATGTAGTAACATGTACGTTTATAGGGTAATAGCAGCAGAGCACACATTGCAAGGGTTGTCTCAATCAACAGGATGACTTGTTGCATGCCCACAATATGCAGGGGTCAATGATCTAAGTATATAAATGGGAAATACTGTCAGGATGTGGCCAGCACTTACTCTCAGCTGTTGTGTCTCATAGGCCTAGGTACAGTAGTGTGGTAGACAGGGCCATGTTCCAAGAATCACAGTGACAACTATTTTGCATGTCAGCAACACCTACAGTGGGAGTTGTACACACTGTCCAGATGTCAATATCCATTATTGCCGGTAAGCTGAACAGGGGCCAGACATATGATCAGTTCACAGGTCGGAGTAACCTACACAGTGCTTACCATACCTCCCAGCTGTACAGACCTTTTGCAGAATGCACAGAGGTTGGCATTATATCTGTGGTGTCTTTATCATGAAATAGTGGTTGTGTGGCAAATCACTGGCAAACCACGAAAGTCTGAAGTCAGAAAATAATGAAGGAGTGCAGTGTCTCAGACTTCATACCCTATAGAACATCAGTGTCCAACCTGTGTTTACTGGATTTATCAGTTCAGATATGCCACCGATTTCTGCTTTGGCTTCCAGTCCAGCTTTGTTTAGTCACCATCACCACCTTCTGCACCCATGACCTCCATGCTAAGTTTATTACTACCAAAAGTCACCATGGATCTGATGTTTCACATATGCAAACTGAGACTGGTCTTGCATACAATGTCCTCTGGACCAATTTGGTATTAGAGTTTCTTGTACTGAATCCATTGTTACCCAGTGTCAGCTTTGGCATCAAGACCTGAATGGATCTAATCTTCAGCAACAATTTTGGGTCCAGTGCCACCTCATCCATATATGTGGCAGTTAGCACAGAGGATTAAGGCAATGAGCTGTTAATGAAGAGTTTGATTCTGTCAACCAAAGTTTTGCCTAACTGTGAGACTTTGAGCAAGTTACTTAACCAGACAGTGCTCCCAGGTGGAGTCTGAAAATGCTCTATCCCACTTAACAAATAAATAGTTGCTACTAATACCCTTCACAATGATCTACAAGAGTTCAAAAATACTGTGGAAGTAATCTCCATAGTTGGTGAATGCTCTTATGGAGTTATCATTTACATCATTTCACCTGAGAATGCTCCTCAAATTGATAGGTTTATAGGTACTTATTAGACTACTGATCTGTGAAGATCTCAAGAAGCCTATCCTTACATTTCCATGATAGTTTTTCTCCCTTATATTTTGCATGGATAAACCATAGATGGACCAAACAATGATCTGTTTAGACAGTTACGTTTACCCTATCCATGAGGGAAAAGGGTACTAAACTGGGGGTGAATTTGTGGTCACCCATCCATGCATCCAAATTACATTTGAACAGAGAAAGAAAAATACTTTACTTTATGTGGGAGATGGTTACATAGAAGTGGATTCCTCCGTGATACAAACCTATCCTTCCAACATGTTTTATTTATTTTTCAAAAGCGACTGAGATCCCGTGAGTAGCTGTTTATGATACCACTAAGCTTGTGAATGTGTAATTGCTCTGACAGAATAGAGTCTGTTGAAGCTCGCTATGGGAGGCAGAGGTCACATCTCAGTAGCCTGTATGATACTGAGAAGAGAGGCAAGGCTTTGAGATGATTTACATAGCTTTTATTATTTAGGTCCTTGTTTTTTAGAGAAAAAGTACTGTGGTCATTTCAGCTGTGACAAGTGTTTGGACAAATACATGCTGAAATGGACAGGGGTCCGAATGGAGAGATAATAAGTCAGCAAGCAAAGGACAGTAGTATTGCTGGAACTGAATTCATCCTTAATTTTTGGTGAGTACCTTCACAAGGTGGATCCTGTTTTTCACAAAATTTCACCAAGACAACACTGATATAGAGACTGTATTTTATATGGCATATATCATGGACAGAAGTAGGTTAGAATAAAAAAGATAGCTCTGAATACAAGACCCAGTATAAAAAATTGCCCAATCCTGGTAGGCGCACTGGTGCCAAGACTGGAAAAAATGACAGTGTAGAACCCTGAAGACACAAAAACATTCGTACAATTGGGTTAGGCCAAGCTCAGGGAGAAGATGGCTTCCTTGTTGTAAAAGAAAGTAGTAGTTCATAAAAATCACTAAAACTGATAGGCCAGAAAAAAGCCATAAAGATGATAGAATGGATCCCAAAGTAAGGAGAAATAGGAGGGGCAGGAGACATCTGAAGAAGAAGAAAAGGAGAAAGCAAAATTAATCAATACAAAAAGAACAGCACCAAATATATTTGATGAGAAATAACAGTCAAATGCATCTTGACATGGAAATTTTTACAATACAAAAAAATAAGAAAACAAATAGGAAAAGGTGAAAAGAGGATTAGTAATACAGAAATTAAAGAAATAGAAACTGAAGTTATGGATCACCTGCAAAGTGAAGGATTTAGTGTAGAAAATCTAAGTCTGATAACATTACAGTAAGACAGAGCAACGGATCCCCAAATTAAGGAGAAACCAGTGGAGTGGGAAACATCTGATCAGTTGCCATATGAAGATACTTTGGAGCCTTCCATAGGAAATCAGTACAAATGTTCCATTGGAGTCACACAGCAAGGGAAGGAACAGGAAACTGTGGTAACTCTGATACAGTCAGTGTTGTGGAGCGACTGTCCAATGAGATCCGATATGAAAGAGCAACATATGACACAGGATGAAACTGAAGAGAATGTGGCATAGGAAGATGCTCTGGAACTTTTAATAAAATGCCCACAGGAAATGCATAACAAAGAATATGCCCTCAGTTTAGAAGAAAATGATGTAAGAGAAATGTTGCTTGATTTAATAAAGATGAACGGACATATTAAGATCAATGAAAGAAATTCACAGAAAATCATTAAAACCCAAAAAGTTAGAAGTTTGATAAAACAAATTAACACAGTAATTATGACTGTCCATACAGATTCATGTGATATAACAGAAGTAAATAGGATATATTACTGTGCAGCTAAATTAATAACAGACAAAGTCTTACCACAAAAATACAGGGTAGTAAGAGAAAGGAAGGGGAGAAATCAAATGAAATCATGGAAGTATTGAATAGAGGAAACTATAAAGCAGTTAAGACAAGAAGTGTCACTGCTAAAAGAGTATAAAAGAGGGAGCAGATCAACAAAACTACTTAAAGATAGACTTGATAAAAGCAATGTACAGTATCAGAACAGATCAGGATCTGTCATGCACTATATTAAATAATAAACTAAAAATATCAGCACAGGCATAAAAACTTAGAAGATATGCTGATAAATATAAATGGAAAGTAGAAAATAAGCAATTTATTGATGAACAAACAACTAGAAGCTTCCCAGATTACACTGGCCTCTTTGTATCTAAAAGAAGTAAAAATGTGAAAGAATATTTTTATAGAAAAGAATGGAATAGGCATGAAATACTCAATGTCGGTACTTTTGGGATGTTTAAATGTGCTAGTTGCAATTATTCTAGGCATACATTAGAAGGAAATATCATAAAAGTTAGGTCTCAAGAATTTTAAGGTTTATTTAAACACTTGCTTTACTTGTAAGTTTAGATATGTTGTCTACATTATTGTATGTGGATTATTCACATCTTTTTATATAGGTGGAACAAGAAGAGAGTTTTATATGATTTATATATTATGTTGTATCTTTCGGCTTTTCTTGGTTAGGGGTCGCCACAGTGGAACTCCGGTCTGCTAATGATTGGCAGTAGATTTTTACGTACCAAGTTGCCAGCCCTGACGCACAACCTTCAACGAAGGTACGCCCATTCACGCATGTCTCCACACAGAAGACGCTTTAGCTGAGAATCGAACAGGACAACGTCTTCCTGTGAAGCGACAACGCTACCGCAGCACCACCACCGCAGTACAACTTATATGAGAGTTTATGAACATTTACATGCAGTAGAAAAACTTGATTTAAGTTATGTCATAGCTAAATGTGAATAGATGTCATAGAAATTAAATGGATACTATATTTTTAAAATTTTCTGTTATAGACCAGGTACAAGATTTTTATGAAAGGTTTGATGAAGATGATGAATTAAGATTTGAAGGAATATTGCCAGCAGGTTAGGATGAATGCCTGCAATTTCCCAGGTTTAAATGATAGCTTAAGCAAAGCAAAAGCAGTGTCCTGACAGGCATGAGTATAGCCCTTCCCAGTTAGGAAGGGTAAAAATTAAACCAGGCTGAAAAATACTCACTTTATCCTCCAAATGGAGGCACTGTTCCAGGTATGCAGTGTAGAAAAACAAACAAACTAAAGGTAAAGGCAGGTTTTAGAGCTTTTATTGAGAATAAAAAATAAAGTTTTTATTGAGGAAAAAACAATAAGTGTTTTCTTGTTTTTATTTTTTTTCTAGGATTAAGCCTTGGTGTTCCAAAATATCAGTCATCTGGTCAGTCAATGCTGTAGTAGTGTCTCCAGGCTCATGGGTTTCTTTCAGACTGTGTGCTGGTCTAAGCTTTCCTGCAGTTTTCCTGTAGCTAAATGACCTAGGGAAAAAAACATTGTTAGGAAGCAGGAAGTGTTCCAAAATCTCTTGGATTAGTTAAATCAGGCAATATTCTGAGTTACTCTCATTTGGAAATAAGGAGGCAGTAGAACAAACTTCTTTATTTGTTGTCCTTCCATGAATACTCTCCAAGTGCTGCTCAGTGCTGAAATGCAGAGAGGATGGAGCTCTCTTTATATCCCAGATGGGGGGAGTGCCTGGGTCTATCTGCCAATAACCTTATGTGGGAGTGTGGGTGAGCGATGCCTTTATTATCCAATCATGGATGGACTATTGGGGAAGCCTGGGAAAATTATTAAACAATAGTTTCTCCATATTAAGCGTAAGGTACAAATAAAAACATTTATTAATGCATGTTATGGTTAAAGTTGAATAAATCACATACCATTGTGGTAAAAAACAATTACACTAGTTTAATGGCTGGCCCGTTTTTCTGTCCCTCATAGTTAACATCTGTTAGTTTTCTGTGATGTTCATTTAGCTAACATTCTTATTCAGTTCATGCTCAGCTCATTTATTGACTTAAATAAACTTTTAAAATCCTGACACACCTAAATCATTTTATTTACATGCAGGCATACAGAAGTTTTAAATGAAATCGTTAGAGTTGGTATACGAGGTTATGCCTATCCTAAACCAGGTTTAGCCACTAATGGCCATGAAATGCACTGAAATAAAGGACAGCACTTTCATTATCTTCATTAGGGAGACCTCCTGGAGTGGTAATCTAATTAATAAAAATGTTAATAATAAAAAATAGGTGGAGCATCATTAGACTATGTTTCTGAAGTGCCAACTGCAGGATTTCATATTCGTAGCCAGGTGGGAATGACGGGGATATTAATAGTGTCAGATCATAATAAAAGAAGACAGTGGAATATAAGTAGCTGGAGTTAGCCAAGGTCCAGCTTAAATATGAGGTAGTTTTTGTCGAGTTACAAGGAGGGGTAAATCTTTTGGCACAGGGGTGGTGAAGGATATCTGTAGGAGGTGTGTACTCAGGCAGGTTGGAGGGCGGTAGGTATTACAAAGAAATTGTATGCCCTGCTGGTGAAAAGATGTCTTATGTTATTTAGGAGGGAATATCCTACTTGCTACATTATATTGGAAAATATACTGGGCGCCTCTGGTCTATCAGGTGAGGCGGAGGGAGAAAGTAAAAGTAAAAAAATATCGAAGCGAGTCTTACTGTAAAAAGCCTGCAAAAAAAGGAGTTTGCAGGGGGCTGTGGGTCTAAAAGCTGAACTGTAGGTGTGCAGGTCAGGAATCTGCCTCTTTAATTTAGTAAAGTAAACTTTAGGGGGCAAGATGAGAAAACTACTTGTTAGTGACCAATCAAGCAGTTATTATAGACCATACCAATGCATTAAGGAGACCTGTTAGTGAGAATGAATGGTTAGGGATTATATACGATAATAAATAAAAAATTAAAAAATTAAGAAAATAAAAATGGTGAAGATGGCAGATAACGTAGAGGGGGCCAGGAAGTGTGGAGGTTAAAGGAAGAGTGGGTGTTACTGATGGCGGGCTTACGGGGGAGGTTAGAAAAAAAGGCTATCTACCATGGAGATAGAAAATAAATAAATGTATAAATGTAAAAGAATCCAACTAAATTTAAAACTTAGAGCTCCATAGTTTTAGACTAGGTGGAATGGTGTGGGGAATGCAGGGAGAATGTAGTTAAAAAACTGTGGCAGAGTGCAGTGAATTTATTGGGAAGGATTGGCAAAGGGGGGTTATGGTACAGTGTTCAGAATTTGGTGGAGGGATGTAGTGAGTGCAGTGAGATAGTGGTATTAGAAAAAGGCAGTGGGGTTTTAAGGGGAGAGGGTGATTAACGGCAGCTATAAAACATAAGCAGAAATGAAAACAAATAACGGACTGGTGGCTTGGAGGTTAGACAAAATAATAAATAAATGAAAATAAAAACAAATACAGTCAGACACTTATTATTACAATTAGCTGTTATTAGAGTTAGACAGGTAGGTATGCAAGCTAGTGGTTAAGAGTGAAGTTAGGCTAATTAATTTGGGAAGCATCTAGCTCAAAGAATGCCCTATCTGTGCATAGGAAATAACAAGGGCCTCTATGTTGATTAAATTGACTAAACATTAGATTCTACCAATTAAAAATATAAAGCTCAGTGTCCATTTAAATATAACAGTGGAGAATCCTTCCAAGTAAAAATCAGGATCAGGGTAAAAGCCAACATACTTAACAAGAAAAAAGTGTACATACTTAACAAGAAAAAAGTGAAAGGAAAGAAAAAGTCCAGCCTTGATTTAAGAGTGAACATTGTCTAGTCTTGACTCTTGTATCACTGTTTACTGTGGTTCCATATAGATCTGCATAGTGTCCAGAGTTATAAGTGGATTATGAAAAGTGAAAAATCTGTAGAGTGGGCTTTGTGTCCTTCTAGGTGCTGGGATAGAAGGTAGTTCCAAAGTGAAGTGTCAGCGAACATAAAAGTGGTCTAATCTCTTCAGCTTTAGCACTGGTATCAGGGATTCTTCTGTATTGAGCCCCAGGGTTTTTTTTCTGGCATGTAGCTTGATCTGCCAAATGAGCTCCCTCTTTTCAATGAGGTCATTGTAATTGCCGTTGAGTGGGGATTTGGGTATGTGGTCCAGAAGATGGAAGCTAAAGATGTTATTCCCCTTAATCTTGGCAGCATGCACAGGGCAAGGGGTTTGGTCCTGCTGAGGTGCCTCAGCTCCTGGAGGTGCTTGGCCACCTGGGGTTTTCAGTTGGTTGATTGTTTTTCCTTCAAAAAAGGTGTTTCACTCGGTGCATTCTGTACAGTGTACTACTCCTTCCATGTTGCAATCACTTCTAATGGTGGCTTTAAATTCCTTCTGATTATTAGGACAGTAGAAAACATTCTTGCAACTCATGTAGGAGCAGTAGTGGCAGGGTGGGTTGCTGCAGTGATAGGTCCCCCCTCCATGGAACTGGATGTCTGGGTTCTTTCCAGATGGTCCCTGATGTTTTTTTTCCTTTCCTAGCTGTAAAGCTGGGGTTGTCAGGAAAGATGTGCCAGAAGGATCTGTTCCCTTTAATGATTGACCAGTTGTCTCGGATAACCCTTTGGATGTCCATATAGTCAAGGGAGGAGTTAGGGACCTAGTTAATTTTGAATTTGTCATTCATGTACCGAGGAGCCTGGTTGCTGACTTGTGTTCTAAATTCCCTGTCGGTCTTCTGGTGGATGATAGGGTTGAGGATCTCGTTGAGAAGTTTATGGGTATATCCTCTCACCAAGAAGTCTCTACCAAGCTCATAGATATTCCTGAGAAAGTCCTTAACTTCTCAGGAAACTCTGGCTATCCTTAGGCTCTGAGATTTGATTACATTTTTCTTGAGTCTAAGAGGGTGAATGCTTCTAGCGTGTAGAAGGAAGTTGACCCTAGTGGGCTTCTGATAGAGGTTGTGTGTCAGGGCTGTATGCTCAGGGGTCTTGCTGATGACCAGGTCGAGAAACTGTACCTTTTCCTGACTGTGCATCACAGTGAACTTCAAGAATAGTGTGGAAGAATTGTTGTAATCAAAAAATGCTAAGAGCCTCTCAGTGCTTCACTCCAAATTAGAAAGATGTTGTCTATGAATTGATAGTAATAGCCCATTTCCTGGACATATGGTGAACTGTAAATGGTCTCTGACTTCCATTTTCTCAGAGCTGTGCTGACCAAGCTGGGGGCCATGGCTGCCCCCAGCGCAATGCCAGTGGATTGTCTGTAGAAGGCATTGTTTAAGCGAAAGTAGTTCTTCTTCAAAGTAGTGTAAAGTAGTCTGCTGAAAACTTCTATCTCTCTGGTTAATGCTGCATAATCTAAGTTGTAGGCTTCGATAACTGCTGTGATGCAGTAATTATGCAGGAGTACGGTGTATAGGAATTCCACTTGTATGGTGACAAAAGTAGCATCCATCCTTATGGGAATGTCCTTAATCTTTGTTAAAAAGATCCATACAGTCCAGTATGTATGATCTGTTGTTTTCAGCAACTGGCTTAATCT
Source organism: Protopterus annectens (assembly GCF_019279795.1). Classification (NCBI taxonomy): domain Eukaryota; kingdom Metazoa; phylum Chordata; order Ceratodontiformes; family Protopteridae; genus Protopterus; species Protopterus annectens. The sequence goes on from NC_056726.1 coordinate 1,446,166,751, forward strand.
TGAATTCTAGGTAGAGCGACATTGGCTCAGTGATGGAGCCTATGCTGGCAATCACCAGCCGGCAGCGAGGATCAAGAATGTTCTTGTGGGGATTTGGAATGGAGAAGAACTGGAGTAGTCTTGGAAAAAGTACTGTGAGAAACAGCTACCTTCTCACTTTTAGACCTTCCAGGTGTAGGTCTTCAATTCTGTTAGTAATCCTTTCGTATGCGGTTTTAATGTGGTCCAAGCCAGTCAGTTCATAGAATAGCTGGTCCTGGAGCATGGTCTGGATCTTATAGTTGTAGGCCCTGAGGTCTGTGATCAACATCCCACCCCCTTTGTCAGTCTTTGTTATCTGTTGTGTTTTATCCTGACTGAGTTCTTTTAAAGCTATGGCTTCCTCCTTAGTGATGTTGTGCAGCCACTTTTTTAGGGGGGGGGGGGGGGTTGAGTAGTTTCCTCAGTTCTGCTTCGCATTTTACTTGAAATGTCAAGCTGACTGGGTTAAGAGGTAGACAATAGTTGCTAGGTCTTTTCCAGCTGGCTGACCTAATGGTGTGTGTGTTGATTTGTTGTTCGTCCTTGTGGTTGTTATGAAAATGTAGCTTCAATTGGAGTTTTCTGGTGAACAGCCTCAAATCTATTATAGTTTTTGTTAGGCTGGACCTTTTTTGTGGGATGAATGTTAGGCCCTTCCTTAGTACACTTATTTGGGCTTCTGTCAGATTCTTCATCGAGTGGTTCAATATCTCTGGGGGCTTGTTCTTGTGTTGTGTCTTCTCTGGCCCTGGGGGTTGGGTTCTGGTGGTTGCCAAAGGTGCCTTAGCTCCTTCTTGCCCTGCCAAGTTTTGTCTGTGCATTCATGCTGTACTTTCAGAGAAGTCAGCACTGGGGGATGTCATCATACTTGTGTGTGTGTGTGTCCCTTGTGGTAGTGTTGTTTGTTCCCTTTCTGTTCTCCATTGAGTGGTCCAAATGTTGCTCTGGTCATTAGAGAAAGCCGGCTGTTCCTGTCGGGGTTGTGTTGCAGGCCAGTTGTCTCAAGTCTGGTTTGGTGGCCGTTGGGAGGTGTATCCCTCTCATTAGGCTGGTATTTTTTGCCGGCATTTGTGATGTCTCTCTTTAGTTTATGCACTTTCTCTCTCAAATCTCTTCCTCAAAGCTGGTAATCTTCTCCTGGATGGTCCTGAAGATGCTCTTGTGTTCCTGTGATGTGTTACAGATCTCGTTGTAGGTTTTTATGTCTGCAATGGTCTTCTCTTGTTGTAGCTGGTTGTGTTCTAATAGGATGTCAATTAATTTGAAGATGGTTTCCTTCATAGTGTTGTCCCATTTTATCTGTAGTTTGACCGCATTCCTGCTTAGTGGTCATTTGTTCAGCATTAGTCCCCTGGGAATGAGGTTTCTGTTTCGTCATTAGGTCAAGTATATGTTCTCCTATTTGAGGTAGAAGTAGTTTTTATGTAGACAGAGAAAATTAAAAAACAGTGCTGAGAAGGAAAGGGTTTATTCTTTGAAGAAGTCATGTGATATTTTTGGAGGCTATTTAATTGTGGCAATTGAGTTTTAATGGTATCTGATGAAGTTGTATGTAAAGAATGAAAGTACTCACCATTTTTGTATTAAAGTAATAAAGTTTGGTTTTAAGTTTTTTTTTCTAGGTCATTTTTATTATATATCAATTTATTGATGACTCAAAAAGTTTTATATTGATTTGGGAAACGAGGCAAAAGGAATTGAAACACCACCAAAAAAAAAAAACAAGTAATAGATACATTGTGGAAAATTATCTATGAAAATCCTGTGTAACATAACAAAGATGATAAATGGATAGAAGAAGTAAAAGAAACAATTAGAATTTCAAATGTACAGAATATGAAAGGGGATGAAGTAACGGCCAGGGAGACTGAAATAAAGTTAAGAAAAGCTCTTAACTGGAAAACCCCAGGCCCAGATGCAGTACCAAACACCTGGCTAAAAGTATTAACATATTACATGAAGATTTAGCCATGAATAAGAAGTATTTATATGTGCAGCCCAAACAGACACCAGCCTCATTAAAAACAGGAAAAATAATACTCATACTTAAGAGTGACCCTACAAGCAAGCTATCCTTAAAACTATAGACCAATAATTTGCCTTCCGACGACATATAAAGTATACACTGGAATTGATGCTGACAGATTTTATACTCATTTAGAAGAAAACTCAATTCTGGCAATAGAACAAAAGGGTAATAAAAGAAAGTCATATGGAACAAAGGATCATTTGTTGTTAAAGTAATAATGGAGAACTGTAAAAAGGGGAAGAATCTAAGTATGACATGGATAGACTTCAAAAAAGCATTTGACAGTATCCCACATTCATGGATAACAGAGTGCTTAAAAATGTACAAGATAAACCCTACACTGATTGATTACATTACAGCAACTATGAAACAATGGCAAAACACTTAGCAGTTAAGCCACGATAAAGGATAAATTGTTATTCCAGGTATAAAAAATCAAAGGGGGATATCCCAGGGTAACTCTCTGCACCTTTGCTCTTTTGTCTTGCCCTTAACCCATAAAGCTGTCTACTTAACAGATTAGGTCATGGCTACATTTTGGTTGCCAGAAAACAACAAAGTGTAAAGACTTCTCATCTTCTCTTTGTAGATTATTTAAAAATGTATACTTCATCAGATAAGGAACTGAAAGCACAACTGCAAGTGGTCAAACATTTTTCAGATGATATAAGAATGTCATTTAGTTTTGATAAATGTGCAAAAGCAACACTTAAAGCAGGAAAGCTGCAGCACCAAGAAAACATCAGTTTGGGACAGGAATGTGATGTAAAAGAACTTGAGCAAGAGGGAGTGTACAAATATTTGGGAACTGATGAAGGTTCAACAATAAAACATGAACAAATGTGAATAAAACTTAGTAAGGAATATTTTAAAAGACTTATAGGTTCATAGGTAAGTACTAGGCTAATGGCCCTGGAGCCACTGCAAGCCTAGCCCAGTAGTGTTCCCAGTCATCTGGCTTACCAGACATTAGTTCCCTGTGCTCCTATCTAGCAATGCGATTGAAGTGATCCTCGGGGTGAATTTCCTATTTCCCATCCACTCATCGAAATTTCTCTTGAAGAGGGCTAGTGAGGTGTTCTGCTTGATGTGAATAGGCAGTTTATTTCAGAGTATTAAGTCTCTGGATTAGGAACCTATCCCTCCCACAGGTTGTGCTTAATATGGTGATAAGGCTGAGGCCTTTGGAACGAGTAGCACTGAGGGATTGGGATTTTCTTAGATGAAGCATGTCCAGCAAATTTGAGTCAGACATGGCTCTGTATGTCAAGCAGAGATTGCCTCTCAGTAGGTGATATGAGATGGAGTAAAGTTTACGTTTTTTAAGTCTGTCTGCATAAGGCACATGTTTGAGTCCTAAACTCCTCTTAGTGAAGAACTTCTGTGGCATTTCCATTTGTTGGAGGTGTCTAGTGAGGTGCATGCCAAATGGGGCATTGTATTCTATAATGGGTCTGATGAGGGCCAAGTACAAAGAGATAATGACTTTATTTCCCCCTTCTTCGCGTGGCTGCTGTGCAATCCCTGGTGTCCTCAACTGTATAAATATCTTTTCAGAACATATATCTTCACATTTTTTATTCCAACTCCTGCCTTTACCCCTTGGACTACAAGGAGCAGCGTTACCCATCCACCAAACCTGCCTGGCATATCCTCACCTGGGTTAACAGATTGCCCTTGGACTAAAGCCGCTGGATAATTTTCTTTTCAGAACATATATCTTCACATTTTTTATTCCAACTCCTGCCTTTACCCCTTGGACTACAAGGAGCAGCGTTACCCATCCACCAAACCTGCCTGGCATATCCTCACCTGGGTTAACAGATTGCCCTTGGACTAAAGCGGCTGGATAATTTTCTTTTCAGAACATATATCTTCACATTTTTATTCCAACTCCTGCCTTTACCCCTTGGACTACAAGGAGCAGCGTTACCCATCCACCAAACCTGCCTGGCATATCCTCACCTGGGTTAACAGATTGCCCTTGGACTAAAGCCGCTGGATAATTTTCTTTTCAGAACATATATCTTCACATTTTTTATTCCAACTCCTGCCTTTACCCCTTGGACTACAAGGAGCAGCGTTACCCATCCACCAAACCTGCCTGGCATATCCTCACCTGGGTTAACAGATTGCCCTTGGACTAAAGCCGCTGGATAATTTTGTATGTCATATAAGTACACTTTATTATACTGTGACTTTGGCTTGCTTATTCCAGCCCTCTGCACCTTCCAGGTGTATTTGTGTAACTACCGGATCTGCCAGCAGTCATTCCTCCCCTCCCCCTTATTGTATTCTCTGTTGTGCTCTACTGCTCGTATCTTATCACCACTGACCCTACCTTTTCTCTGAGACTTTTCACTTATCTCTGCTCTGCTTGTTTCACTCTTCCTTTGACTATCCTTTCCTTCTCCCTATAACAATCCTTATATTGTTTGCTCTATCCTTCTATCCCTCCCTAGTACCCCCTCTATACCCCTCCTTTCCTTTTCACTCCTATGACAAACCTAATAGTGCCCTAGCCTTTCTCACTTATCCCCTCTTAGATGTTCCTGGTCTCTACATAACTCTTTCTTCCTTTAGCTTCACAGACCTCTCTTACCTCCATTTTAGATAGTTTCCTCTCCTAATCCTTTCTGCTGTGGTTTCTTCCCGCTCCGTTCGCCCTGCGGGCTCACTCCGCTCCCCTCCCTACCCCCTATTCCCACCCACCCCCAGGGGTCCTATGCTTATACCCCTCTAACCACTCCCACTATCTTCCTCAACCTATACACAGCACTCTCTCATTCCCGCTCTTTCTAAACCACACCCCAATCTCCTCCCTCTCCACCTTTAATTACCCCTATTCTCTGTATAATCCCCTCTTACCTCTACCCTTTACTTATCCTTACCTCTAATACTCTCTATTAACTACACATCCTACCTCACCATTTATTCTTTTACCATTGCTAGCCTAACCTCCTTATTTCCTACCTCTCTCACTTATAATTCCTCTATTGACCATTCTCTTCACATCTACCTTTTCTATCTCATTATACCTTTGCCAAAACAGAATCTCTTTCGTTTTCTATATTCCTCTAACATAATCTTTTCATTTAATCTACTTTTATCTCCTCTTTAATTATGGCTTCCTACTTCCTAACTATGTCCATACTTTCTGTATTACTCTTACATACACTATTCTCACTCTACCTTCTGACATTCTTTGAAACCCTCTCTATGGCCAGACTACCTTCTCACATAAACAAACTCTACCTTGCTTGGATATGTCTTTTAAGTCATATTCCAACAGTACCTCTACCCCCAACTACATTCTACCTAAATTCCACAGACTCATACACATTAAGCATGGCCTCTCTACAGATAGAAAAATTAAACTAAAATCCTACTTTAACAACATCGTGATAACCAAACCAAAGAACCACACCTTACAGGATGGGGACATACACCCTAACCCTGGCCCTATCAACCCTTCACCTCTTACTCCTAAAACCAAACTTAACAATACTCTCCTAATAGGACATCTAAACATTCAAAGCATAAACAATAAAATACCTCACCTACATGCTCTCCTTGATATCCATTCCTTTGACATTATTTGCCTCTCCGAAACCTGGCTTAAGCCTGACACTAAAGACAAAGAAATTATACCCCAAGGCTATAATATTGTTAGACATGACCGTACTAAACGTAAAGGTGGCGGAGTAGCAATTCTTTACAACAATCAATTAAATATCTCCACCCTTACAATAGACCCAACCTCAGATAGCAAAGTAGAAGCCATCATAATCAAACTTCACTTGAACACCAAGAAATCCCTTAACATTATCTGTATATACCTACCCTCAGGTAATAACATACCCATTTTAGAAGCCTTTCTTAGCTGGGTATCTACAACTCTCCCCCAAGAAACAATAATTCTAGGTGACTTTAATATAGACTGGAACTGCATAAATACCAAGAATCCAACTTCCCATATAAACCTCCAAGGCTTTACCCAAACCATTACCTCAACCACAAGAATCAATAAGCCTAATAATAAAGAAAGTATTCTAGACTGGATATTGATAAATAATACCAAACACACCTACAAAGTAGGAACTCTGCCAGATGATATCAGTGACCATTCCTTGACTTATATAGAAAGAGAAAAGACGGACTTTACTAACCTCCCTAATACTAGAAAAATACGCTCCACAAAACAGTTTGATGTAGACTCATTTCAAATGGAACTTAGCAAATGTAACTGGAATCCCTTAAAAACTCTTCCTCTTGAAGATGCAGTATCTTACTTTAACACAAATTTCTTATCCATACTTAATAGGCATGCTCCTGAGCGTACCATTAAAATGAAATCCAATATAGCCCCATGGCTCTCAAGAGAAACAAAAAATCTAATTCACTCCAGAAATAAAATCTGGTCTAAATGGAGATGTTACAGAAATAATCCGGACCTGCTGCACTTTCACCAGCTTAGAAACCTTACTAAAAAGGCTATCATTGCAGACAAAAAAAACTATTACTGCAAACCTCAACAGACTCATCATAACAATCCAAAGGCCTTCTGGTCCTCAGTAAATAAACTCCTGTCCCCAGGTACAGCTAAAACACCTAGCCCACTTAATGCGGACCCAGACACCCCTCTCTTAACTGCTAACACTTTCAACCTATTCTTTACTGAAACTATTCATTCCCTAACCAAGCAAATGAACATCAATAACTCAATCTCCTCACAAATCCAAGCTGTTTCATCCCCTAACTTTAAACTACAACCTATCTCTACCTCTTTCATCTATAAACTCATCCACAAACTCAAGCCTTGTACCCCCTCTGCTGATAACCTCCCTTCTCTTTTTCTCCAAAAGGCTGCAAAAGCAATCGCATATCCTATTTCCATTCTCATAAACAGAACAATCCAAGAGGGTACTATCTCTGACATCTGGAAAGTGTCCTACATTATCCCTTTACACAAAGGAGGCAACTCTATCGACTATTCTAACTATAGACCAATCGCACTCCTTTCTCCATTAGCAAAAATTATGGAAAAATGTATACACCAACAACTTCTAAATCATCTCTCAATACATAACTTAATAGCCAACTGTCAACATGGTTTTAGACCCCATCATAGTACTACCGCTGCTCTTCTTTCCTTCACAGACACCATAAATAGGAACCGCAACAATAACCTTCTCTCTTCTGCACTATTTATCGATCTTTCTAAAGCTTTCGACATGGTTAACCACTCTATATTAATCAATATACTCACATCCCTTTCCTTTGACAACCTTGCCATTAAATGGTTTACATCTTATCTTAGCAATAGACAACAAGCAGTTCTTTGGGAAACCAAACTTCCTCTCTTTTACCTGTAACTATTGGTGTCCCTCAGGGCTCTATTCTCGGACCTCTTCTTTTCACACTTTTCATTAATGACCTACATCTAGCAATTCCTCAAGCAACCGTCATACAATATGCTGATGACTCCACCCTAATTTGCTCAGCGTCTTCTTCTACAACACTTCATTCACTTACTCAAAGCATCTTCAACACAGTTGAAACATGGTTTTCTAAACGCTACCTTCTTCTTAACGCCAAAAAACTAAACTTCTCCTTTTCACCCCTACCTCACGATCCCCACCCCTTGATTTCACCATCTCATCAAATAATGCTACTGTCATTTCCCCTGAACCAACAACAAAACATTTAGGAATAACAATTGATAATAATCTCTCTTTTGATCAACACATTAACATCACTATCAAATTAGTAAATAGAAAAATTGGATCCTTATATAGAATTAAACCCTACCTAACTGCTTCTGCCAGAGCTACAATTGCCCACTCCCATCTTATATCTACACTCCTTTATGCTTCTCCTATCTTTACCAACCTTAAGAAAGCCAACCTTAACAAACTTGCCACATCCTATTACAACATTGCCAGATTTGCTACTGGTAACCCTTATAGAACACATCACTGTGTGAACCTGAAACAACTAGGATGGATGGAATTTCAACACCTTTTGCTCATTCCCCAACTCAATATTGCCCACAAATTACTATACCAGCCCAATAACACTCCTATTCTTTCTCAACTTTTAATCCCTTATAATAATCTCAACTCTCTTAGATCTTCTAAGAAACTTATGGCCTGCCCTACAAAGTCCAATAACTCAGCCGGTGACTCCCTTTTCTCTAATACAATTGGAAGGAGCTGGAACTCACTACCCAGTGAAATCACTCTACTCGCATCTCTACCTCTCTTCAAACAAGAAATTAAGAATTACTTCAAAAGCCATTGGCTCTGTTCCTGTATAAAGCCTGACTAATCTTCCACCTATATCTGCCTATCCTCCTCCTCATTTTTCCGCCACTAACTCTTCTTTTCTTTTGTGTACAAGACCAACTTTCATTTTCTTTTCTTTTGATAACTCTTTCTTCCTTACTCTTATTTTACTCTTCCTCTCTTTGTCTCACATCTAGCAAGTCTTTTCTGCTTCTTTTGTTTTACTGTCATCTCTTAGATGGCTTGCTTTTTTACCCTCTTATAGTATTTTTGCCCTCTTTCTCTGATATTTTACCCTTTTGCTTACCTCTAACTCTCTCTGTACAACAACTTGTCACCCTATATCTTTCTTACTGCCATCTCATCCTTTAACCTGAATCTTAGTTACTCATACAAGTTATACTTTTGATATATCTTCTTTAATTAAGTTTTTATTTTGACATTATATTGCCATTTGTTATTATTGTAATTGCTTTTTCAATTATAAGGTTTGTTTTTTCTTTTTATGTGTATTTCTGTGTGGAGCTTTTCTCCCCGGGCCTCTACTGAAAATGGAAATATATCCAGCTAGACTAGCCCGGTCAACAAATGTAAAATAAATAATAAATAAAATAAATAAACTTATTTTTCTCTGGATGAGAAACCTTTTGTGATGAGATGTACCATGTAGAAGGACTTCCTATCTACAGTGGCGATGTGGTTGTCGAAGGAGAGATTGCTATCTACCTGTGTCCCTAGATCCCTTATAACACATTCTGAGTTAAGTGGGTCCTCTTCGATATGGTAGTCTGTGGGCATCGTGTTTTCCCGAAGGGAATGACGATGGATTTTTTGGCATTGAGCCTAAGGCCATGGTTTTGGCACCAGTCGTTGGTTTCCGTTAGGCCTTTTTGTAGGATTTCCACATCAGCTTGAGAATTAATAATAGCTCTCAGTTTGCAGTCATCTGCAAATTAGGTTAACCAGAGTTCCTTGGTGTTGGCTTGAACTTCAGAGAAGTAGATACCAAACAGCAGAGGACCCATAACTGATCCCTGTGGGACTCCACTTGTAACTGCCTGGTAGTCAGATTTGGAGTCAGCTACTTTCACCATGTGGGATCTGTCAGAGAGTCAGTTGGCAACCCATCTAGTGATGTATGGGTTAATGCCCAGATTAGTGAGCCTATCAATGATTTCAGAGTATGGGATGGTGTTGAAGGCTTTGGCTAGACTGCGGTAGGCTGTGTGGACAGCCTTGCCTTCATCCACCACTCTGGTGACAGCTTCGAAGAAGTCTATCAGATTGAGCAGACATAATCTGCCTTTCACAAACCCAAACTGCATGGTGTCCAGGGTTTGAAGGTTCCCTGTATCCTTATTTATAAGATCCGTAATACTATGTTCCATAGCCTTACAGATCAGGCTTGTCAAGCTGATGGGCTGATAGTTCCCATGGTCAGTATTCACACCCCCTTTGTGAAGTGGGATGACTGTAGCAGTCCACCATTCAGTGTGGACAAAGCCAAAACTGAGGCTGTAGTTGAACAGGGCACTCAGGTCTGATGCCAGTTTTTTTTGTAGATCATGTAGGACACAACCTGGTATATTATCTGGTCTCATGAAAGCTGTATTCGTAGCTTTGGTCAGTGCGGTTTCTACTTGTGCCATCATGACAATAGGGAGATGGTATTCCTTGCATATGTGGATGAGCCCTTTGGGGGGTGAGGGGGGAGTAAAGTTCGTACTAAACCTGTCTGCCAAGATATTGGCAATATCAGTTGGTTCAGTATAAGTGGTGCCATTGTGCTGTAGCTGAGAGCAAATCTGTGTATTATTATGCAGATTCCTGACATAACTAAAGAATGCCTTGTGGTTGTTCTTAGTATCTGTAGCAGTTTTGCTTTCGTAACTAGCTTTGGTAGATTTGAAGAGGGATCTCAGTTTCTTACTGAGTTTTAAAAGGGAATTTTTCCAGTCATTGGAATTTACCCTTTTCTGCAACAGTTCTTCCTTCTGTTGTAGAGTTGGCCCAAGAGTTAAAGGACTTAAACTAATACTAAAAACAGTGTTGACATTGAGGAACAAAGTTCAAGCTTTAAATCTATTTGCTCTTCCTGTCCTAACTTTTAGTTTTTGACTGACTGGCTGGCCCCAAAATGTGTTGGAGAGGTTAGACAGGAAAATAGGAAGGATGTTTCATGCTCATCAAATGATTTGTAAAGATCAGTGCATATTAAGACTATATATCCCCCATCCTGAAGAAAGTATGGGCTTCATAGAATCAATTACATGCATAGATCTGCAATTGTGGAATTACGTACATATCTGCTGACCACAGAAGACCCAAACATAGTGAAAGTTTTGAAACATGAGGAGAATAAGTCTAAGATAACTTCCCTGCTTAGTTTAGCAGAAGTATATGGGTGTCACGCGAGAATAGAAATCAAACCAGAAGTAGATAAAAATCAGGTAGCAACTGAATGTCCCAAAAAACAAAAGAAAGAATATATGATGAAGGATCAGATGAGAAGGAAAAAAATGTGGGAAATGCATAAATATAGTTGCAAGCATAGAAAACTCTTGGACCAAATTCATATTGATCAGGATCAAATGCAGGAATGGTTAAGGAGAGGTGAATTTAAACCAAAAGATGAATGGTTAATATTGGCGGCCCAAGATAATGGACTACATACACTTTGGCTTACAAAGTTAGTTGAACATGTGGGAGAAACAGACAAACGTAGATTTTGTAAAAAAGAATTAGAAACAGTTCCACATCTTGTTTTTGGTTGTGCTACACTATTGGCAGAAGGACTGTATACTGGAAGGCATAATAATGTGGCAAGGCTGTTGTAGTGGTGATTGTGCAAACATTATAATATTAAAGTAGTTGAAAAGCAATGGAAACATGAGCAACAAAGAATAAAAAATGATGGTTTATATCACATGGGATCACCCATTAACAACAGTTCAAAAAATAGATGTGAGAAAACCAGATATAGTAGTCCATGAAAAGAAGACCAAAGTAGCATTGATCATTGAAATTGTTACACCTAGTGACTACAGTGTCTGATGTACAGAGAGACACAAAGTCATAAAATACCAGGATTTGCAGGCAAAATGAGGGCAATGTGGAAAAAGGATACCCAGACAGCTCCAATAGTAGTAGGAGCAACAGGTTTTACAATAGTATTTAGATATGTTACTGATGCATGTAACTCCATACGAATTGCAGAAGGCATCATTACTGGGCACATTGCAGGTGCTGCAAAGAGCACTTATGGCTAACATCAAAGATTTAAACAATACTAATTTCATGAACTTTAATCATACTTTGACTTAGGAATGAGGTCCATTCCCGTCATGGTATTAGCAACCAAAAAGACTTGGAGAAATTAATTTGGAAGGACATTATACTCAATGATTGGCCTAAGGAGTGCAGAGTAGTTTGGGACTACTTCAGAAGATTAAAATACTAGAAGATCGACTTTCAAAATCCCAAGACGAGAAAGCCAACAACCTCAGAAAACTGACATCTGGAACACTGACTTCCAACCCCAGGTAAGTAACTGCTTGGCCAAAAAAATAAATAAAACTGAAGCAAATTAAACCCAACGATGGAGGGGGCTTTGCCCCCACACCCCCTAACTAAATATACCAACTCTGAGGATGCACTATTGCAGTGGTAAGGGGAAAAGTTCAACATGGTGGACAAGTGGTTACTTACCTGGATTTGGAAGCCGGTGGTCTGGGACATTGGTTTTCTGAGGTTGTCGGCTTCCTCATCTCGGGATTTTGAAAGTTGATTTTCTGGTATTTTGGTCTTCCAAATTCAATCCAAGTACTTTGGCATGATTATATCTCTGGATCTGGACATATCTTTATGAGCTGTGCCATGACAAAGGACTTCCTTACAACAGTGAATACTTGGTGATCAACAATTCATTGTTGACATATATTCCCAGATCCCTAAGTAAGGGATCAATTTTCATGGGTTTGTTGTCAATGTGATAGTTAAAAGGGGGGTCATGTTTATTAAAGGATACAATTATACACTTCTTGGCATTTAGTTTTAGTCCTTAGCTTGACACCAGTGACTTGTTCAGAACAGGCCGTCTTGGAGGATCATTATGTCCTCTGGTGAGTTTATCATGGTACCAAGTTTGCACTCCTTTGCATACATGGTTAGCCACAAACATGCATACATGGTTAGCCACAAACACTTAGCATTAGTTAGCTTTGACCTTAGAAAAGTAAATGCTGAAGAGAAGTGGTCCAAGGACTAAACCATGGGGTACACCACTAGTAGCAGGTATTTTGGGGGATGTACAGCTTCCCACCCTAACTTTCTGGATTCTATTTGTGAACCAACCTGCTATCCAATGAGTTACATAGGATTTGACATTTAACTGAGAAAGTTTATCTATAGTACCTGATTGTGAGACAGTGTCAAACACATTTGTGAAATCTCAATATGCAGTGTTCAACTGTTTTACCTTCATCCATTACTTCAGTATCTTTTTTTGATGAAGTCATCCGGCTTAAGTAGGTAGGACCTACCTTTGCCAATCTGAGCTGAGTTGGTTCAAGAGTCTCTATGTTGCCTATATTCTTATTTATTAATTTCATAATGATCCTTACAATAGCCTTACTTATGAGACTAGTCAGGTTTATGGGTTTATAATTACACCTCTCCACTTTGTGCAAGATAATAATTGTTGCTGTTAACCCTTCATCCGGCAATAAACCTGTTTTGACCCTGCTATTGAATAGGTCCAGTAGGGGTTCAGATAAGTCATGTTCCAGCTGACCAGCAGGCAGCCTAGTATTTTGTTTGGCACCACAGATGTAGTGTTCATAGTCTTAGACAGCACCTTGACAACATTTTCTTGAGAGGTTTAGGGGGTGGTAGATGTGGGTATAGGAGAGGGGAGGGCAATAAAGTTTAAGCTAAATTCTCCCCCAGTTATTTGGCTATATTGTCTGAGTATGTGATATCATTTACTATTAAATATGCACAGTACTGTACATTGTTTCTGAGATCTTTAACATAAATATATTAGGCTTTGTGGTCATCTTTTACCCGGGTGACTATTTGAACCTCATGTCTGGCTTTGATTTAATAAGGGTCCAGAGTTCCTTGTTTAGTTTAGCAGGGACGTTTGGCATCTTGAGAATTAAGATTAAGTTTTGCATGTAATTAGTCATTTTTTTCTTTTATTATAGAACCTGTTAATATTTGGGTTCTATCATAGGGGTTTATTTTGGAATTTGACATTGTATTTATTTCTTTGGGGGACAGCTGTATTTATGCAGCTAGTTTACATATGCATAAAATTTGGCACATTTGATACCTTGGTCTTATTATCTTTATTCTGGGGGTTGGGGGGCAGAGAGACAAAATGTCACTGCCTCTGTTTATAAGGGACATGGACAGTAAACCTGGAGTGACTTCATGGTTCCCTATCCATTTATCCAAATTCTTTTTGAAGAGATTGAGGGATGAGCTTCGTTTTATGAAGATGGGAAGTTTATTCCATAGAACAAGGTAGCCTTTGAGTAATGAATCTGTCTCCCCAGTAAGTCAACTGCCTTTCTCCTTATCTTACACTTCTCACATACTGTACTATTCACCTTACCAATCGACCTTAGCCCTTCTCTGCGTATTACTTACTTCTCCACTTTTAAAACATCCTCACAACTTCTCATTATTTTCTTCTCAAACATAACATACTCACTGCAACACTCAGTCACCTTATAATTCCCTCAATATGTCACCACTTTACCTTACTATCCCCCTCCTCCTCCTATCACTGTCAACATCCTATCATATGTCCCAACACAATTTCCCAACACCAACACCTACCGTCTCTCACAGTTACCACCCCACATTTCTCATCTCCCCATACCTATTCCCAATCTCACCCTCCAACCTCTTTACAATAAAAAACAACCCTAATATATATCTTTCCAACTTTATAACACATATAACTCCCTATACTCTTAACCTACTCTCCTCAGTATTTGGCTTCCTTGAATCACTACTCCTGGACAGGGACAGCCACCCTGATTCACTACTCATGGATGGGGACATCCACCCCAACTCAGGGCCTACATCATCCACCCCTCGCAAGCAATCATCCCCTACGCCTCCCTCACTCACTACCCCAGTCTCATTCTCCTCCACCTAAATCTCTAACTATTTTCTCTCTAAATATTCAAAATATTGTAAACAAAATCCCAGCATTGCATGCCTGGATCCATCCAAACTGTCCTAATTTCCTTACCCTGTCAGAAACCTAGTTAAAACCCCACATCTTCCCCCAGTATATAAAATCTATCACGCTGATAGAACAAACAAGATAGGTGGAGGCATAGCCATCCTTTATTCCGACCAACTTACTCTTTCTCCACTCCCTACTTCCTTACCCAGTTTTGCTCCTGCTGAAATCCTAGTTGTAAACTGCCATCTCAACCCTCGCACAAAATTGCCATTGTATCCATTTATATCCCCCAGGTGACAAGATCCCCATTCTAGAAAACGTTTTCTCCCTATGAAACTATTATACCTGGTATCATCAGCATTGATTGGACTTCAGTATCCCCCTCTTCTTCATCTCACAGCCTCAATCTATTTTGTTTCCACCAACTTATATCCTCCCCTACCAGGACCAACAAAAACTCTACTACTGGTTCCATACTAGATTGGATCCTTACTTCCGACTCCAGTCTGTATCATAGCCCTGGCATCCTTCCTAACACAGTCAATGACCATTCCCCTACCTATATTTATAGAATTTCTAAACACTCTTCCAAACACCATTACAGATAATGTCACAATCTAACTCAGTTTGACCCCATTAAGTTCAACTCTATACTGTCCAACATCAACTGGACCTTCCTTCATAACCTCCCCCTTAATGATACAGTAGCTACTTTCAACAAGACATTCCCTGATGTTTTGAACTCCATAGCTCCAACCAGAAAAATTAGGGTAAAATCAAACTGTGCCCTCTGCCTCACTAAGCAAACACACACTATTATGCATCAGAGGGATACTGCCTGGAAAACGTGGATCATATATAAAACCCCTCTCCTACCCTAACATTACAAAGAACTTAGAAACTTGTGTAAAAACTGGTCATTAAAGACAAAAACAAATTCTTTAACTCCAGCCAAAGTAGCCCACACAACAACCCTAAGACATTTTGGAATACAGTTAATAGAATCCTATATCCCAGCAAACCTCCAACCCCTTCCCTCTCAATACAGCCACAGAGAATGCAGCACTTTTAAACAAACACTTCACAGAATCAATTCAAAAACTAACACAACAAAGTCCCACTGCCTCTTCTCTATTACCTCTCAGTCCCTCTTCCCCCATTACTTTCTCTTTTTAACCTGTTCCCACTGCATTCATCAAAACACAACTGAATAAACTCAAAGCTTGTTCTCTCTCAGTTGATAAATTACTTACCCAATTCATTAAAATTCTGCCAATTCAATTGCTTATCCTGTGTCTATCCTTATAAATTGCTCTGTTACCAAAGCCCTTGTACTTGACATTTGGAAATCCTTTTTCACAAGCCCTCACCATAGAGGAGGTAACTCCACAGACCCATCCAACTATCGCCCCATTGCCATTCTCTCCCCACTTTCCAAGATTCTTGAGAAATGTGTCCACACCCAACTACTTAAACAGTTGCTGGATAACAATCTTCTAACTCCCACCCAACATGGATTCAGACCCCACCACAGCACATCTACTGCACTATTCTCTTTCACCCAAACTGTAGCAGAATCCCAGGGTAATAACCACCTAGTTTCCTGTCTGTTCCTTGATCTTTCAAAGGCCTTTGATACAGTCTCTCACCCCAAAATGATATCCAAACTTTCTGATCTCCACTGTTCTATGCCCTCTATAAACAGGTTTATCAAACAGACAACAATCTATATGCTGGCAATTGGTCACCTCCCCATTTCTACCCATTAACACCGGCGTTCCCTAAGTTTACATCTTGGGACCCGTCTTGTTCAATATCTTCACTAACACACTACATACCGCTACTAACCTCTCTACACTCCTACAATATGCTGACGATTCAACCCTTATCACCACCACCCACAGCATCCCAGAACTCCTTGTATGTACCCAAGACACCTTCACCTCCATTGAAACCTGGCTCACTGATAATCACCTAATATTAAATCCAAAAAACAAAGCTTCTACTTTTCTTTCCAAAAAAATTATACATCTTAAATCCTCCTTCTCTATTACCTAATTTAACAATACCACCATCACACCTGAACCCTATACTAAATTACTTGGTCTAACTATTGATGACGTACTAAAGTTTGACATACATATCAATCAATGAATAAAGAAAACCAACCAAAAACTTGGACTGCTGTACCATAATCATAAACTAGTCTCACCACCCCACCAAACCCTCCCTTGCTGTATATCTCCTCTTACCCTGTCTTCTGTATGCAGCTCCAGTACTCACTAACCTTCAGTCATCTCTCCTCTCCAAATTAGAACAAACTTACAACAAAATAGCTAGATTTGCCTCCAACCAACCATATAAATCACACCACTGCCTCGCTCTTAAGTCTTAACTTTGGCCCGAATTCCAAAAACTTTTTCTTCCACAATTACACATCACACACTCTATACTCCATAACCCTACTTCCTGTCCCTCCATCTCAAGCCTAGTATCACTCTGTAACCCCCATCACCAGCTTTGCACATCTGACAAAAATCTTCTCAACATCTGCAAACCCAAAAAAAATATTGGTAAATCCCTTTATAAATTCTCTGTTGCTCATACCTGGAATGCCCTTACCTTTAATATAAGAAGTATCCCACATAAAGCCCAATTCAAACTTGAACTTAAAAACTACATACTAAAGACCTGGTCCTGTCCTTGTCAAACTTCTACCTGACATCTTACCACTCTCGTCTTAATTCTACCTCCTGACTATAAGCATATATCATATTTTCTATTTGTCTCTCTAATACATCTATTACTGCAGACCTACACCTTGATTCTTCTAAATACTGCTGTACCTGGAGTTGTTGCTGAAACCTGTATATATTTCTGCATGTAAATGTTTTATTACTGGAACTATCACACCTAATTCAGTACCATCAGCTTACTATTGCCCACAAAGCCCTTCACTACCCTGAAAACATACCCATGCTCTCCACCCTTATAAAACCATATAACAACTTAAAAGCCCTACGCTCTTCCAATAAAATCATGATTAAAACATCTCTATCAAAGAATACAGCAGGAGAATCTATTTTTTCCAACTCAGTTGGCAAAAACTGGAACCAACTTCCTAAAGACCTTACTGATCAGACTTCCACTGCACTATTTAAGACCAAACTGAAACTCTTCCTTTCTAACCACTGGCTTTGCTCTTGCATAACTCCCAGTTAAACTACCTTCTATTTGACTTCCTATCCTTCTCCCATATCCCTCATTCTTACTCCCTTATCAAATTCGTCTCTAAATTATTATGTCCCTTTTAACCCATTATAGGACTACCTTATATAAGTAACTCTACTTCTCTCACTAAACTCTAACAACTGTTACTGCATTTTAATTTTTCTCTCCCTTTTTCTCATATACCTGTACTTTCACTACTTCCTTCTCTGTATCCACCTCCTTTATAAGTTCTTTCAAGTATTATTACTGTCTTCTACTTTGTTAGTTATATCGACTTTTTTTACTTAAATCATACATATATTTTGTATTTAATGTTTTGTTATCATGTTATGTAGATAGTGGAGCTTTTCTCCTCGGGCCTCCACTGAAAATGGACTTGTATCCAGCTGGACTAGCCCGGTTAACAAATGTAAAATAAATAAATAAAAATAAATAAATTACTGTTTATACTAATTATTATGCAACTTGTACACATCTCTGTAAAATTGTGATTCTTGTTTTCTATGTACAACAACTTGATATTTTACCATTGTAAATATATCTCTGTTTTTGATATTGTGAACTGCATCTGGAGCTTTTCTCCTTTGGTCTCCACTGAAAATGGGCCCCTGGCTCAGTTGGACTAACCCAGTTAACAAATGACAATAAATAAATAAATATGTTCTGTTAGAGTCGTAAATAAGGTTCAGGTCCATGGAACACATTACCTTTGTATAATATTTCTTGAAAATATGTACCATTATCATCAGGGCTGGATCTAAGAATTCCTTGTAGGCCAGGTGTAAGTTCCTTCTCAGTAAATGATATGAGAGGAGTAAATAGATAGGGCCATAGCTGGTCTGCATAAGACATGTGTCTTACACTTTGTATTTTCTTTACTGAGAAACCTCTGGGGTGCTCCAATTTGTGTAAGTGCCTAGTTAGGTACATGCAGAAAGGTGCATTGTACTTGATCATGGGCCCGATGATGGCTGAGTACAATGGCACTATGACTTCCTTTGATCTTGATGCCATGCCTTTACTTATATGTTGTGCCACACAGAAGGGTTTCCTCACTACTGTATCTACCCGGTGGTCAAAGTTTAGGTTACTATCTATCTGAGTGCATAAGTCCCTCACCACTGAGTCTACTTCTAGGGGTGTTCTATCACTATTATAATTTGCAGGAATATCTGATTTAATGAGGAGTATGATTATGCACTTTTTAGCATTTAGCCTCAGACCATGGTTTTGGCACCAGTCATTTGTCATTTTTAGGCCTGTTTGTAGGATGACAACATAATTTGGGGATTCAATGATTTCTCCCAGCTTACCATCATCAGTGCAATTGATGAGCCAGAGGCCCCCAACATTGGCCTTCACCTCAGAGAAGTATATACCAAACAACAGGGGTCCCAATAATGAGTCCTGTAGGACACCGCCAGCAACAGGTTTCCTATCAGATGTGGATTCACCTATCCAGACAATTCAGAGGCCAGTGGTCTCAAAATACGGATCTAGTCTCTCTTCTAGTTTGAATTTCATGTATATGCATTCAACAACTTCTATGTTTTGCTTTGTTTTTTTGCTGGGTAATATCTCTCAGAGTAATTCCTGTACACATCCACCATGGATACAACTGCCCTGCAGTTGGGAGGAACAACATTTAGGCCGGATGGTCAAAGGAAACTGGACAAAGAAAGAGGCCTTGCTGCACATCAGTAACCCTCCTAAAGTTGCAGGTTCTACAGGATCTCCTCTGTCAGGGTACCATTGCTATCCCATCTACAATTTGGCAGTATTTTAATACATCAACAAGCAGGGGGAGGAGCATCCACTCCTCACCCCCTGTCAACAGGTCATGCAGTTATGTGAATGGACCATGTTGACTCTTCACTTTCTGACATCAGTGCACATTCCCAGTTATGCCAACATTCTAAATGACAAGCTCAACTGAAGTCTACTGATGCCTCATGAGTGGTCCCTTGTTCAACCAGTGGCAGATACCCACTTTTACTGCTGTTGACAACATTGCTATAAAATCTTTGCATCCCTGACAGATGACAAATGAAGCTGCTACTTCTATTTAATTTCTTCATAGAGTTACCAGCACTTTTAGGTTCATGAGTGGCCTCACCTCTGGGTGTTCTTCATGCCTCTCCCCCATCTCCCTCTATCATTAAATTGTTTCCAGAAAGCCAAAGATTGCAGGGTTGAGATCATCCTTATAGCCCCATATTAGCCCAGATAAGCATGGTAACCTGAACTTCTAGAAAAATCTCTTCTACTCCGACTACATAAAGGTCTCTGATTTCATCTGGCAGGTAAACATTGCCCAGATCTTCAGTCTTTGTGATTAACTGCATGATTTCTTCAATTTCATTGATGGCCAGTGACCCTTACTTTTTTAGGGTGGTCAAAATTATCACATTTGCCCAGAAGCCTTCTGCTAGAAATGTCTTCTAGTCAAGGGCTCAACCCTTTTTCACCCCACTTCTGGGAGTTCTTCCAATTTTTGAGCAAGGCTCAAATTATTCAAGTTATTTTATAGTCAAGGTATACTCAGCAGGTATTTTGAGTTTTTCACCAAGATCTTCATTCTTCCTCCCTGGCATCCTGAAAAGTCTGTAAAGTCTTCCTGTTGAAACTACCTTTGAGAGAACCTATACCTACATGGGACATACACTTTATGCTGAAGAAGCTAAAACTTCCTCCCTTTGTACTAGCAGCAAAAGTTGATCTCAAATGCTTGACTTCAAGGATTGTTTTTCTTAGAAGAGTTTTAGAACTTCATGAAACTTTCATCCAAATCCTTTTTCATAAAGATTGCATATGCTTACACAGCAATCATTCTGTTTAAGCCTAAGATTGAAAGTACTCCATCAACAGAGATCTGAGCTTGACATCAAGGTAAGTTACTAAAGTTATGTACTAACAGCCATTCACTTCGGCATACCTTTCCCCATCCACCATTCTAGTAAACATTTTCCCATATGTAGGGATCTTGAGGAATCCCTCTTAGGTTGCATAAGTTCTTAATTATACAAGGAGGAAAGGAAAACTTGATCTGGAGGAGCTGTTGAGAATTATTGGCTCTACATGAATAATTTTTTCAGCCTGGGAAAGCCATAAAGGAGTTCCCTACTACCTATCCCTACCCTATTAGAAGACCGAAGACGCATTCTTTCGAATGCGTCTTGGTCGAAATCAAAAGCCTGAAATGGCAAAATATCGAAGCGGCTTTTAAGCAAATTTTTTCCCTGGGAAAGAATTTGGTTGGCTGCTTCGTTACTTTGCCATTTTTGGCACTGTAGTGCAGTCTCGGAGTTGACATATTTAAGTAGGGTGTGGTGTGGTGGCGCAGCCCCCCACTTAATGTAATGTTTAAAGTGTTTTATTTATTTATTTATTTTTTGTTGTTGGAACAGTGATTTTATTTCCCTAGGAAAAAAATCGCTGTTTTGACAGTTTGAAATTGTAAGTTTTCGCTTACATAGGGTCGATTAATCACCGTCCGCTTTTTTAAGCATTCGGTGATCTAATATAGACCCCATAAAGGTGTGGAGTGACTGTTGCCTACTGCATATCAGTCCTGCTGTTGATGTAAATAGATGTGAATCATGAAGATCTAATATTACAGTAAGTACATAATTAATGTTTACCTGTCAATAGACCTCAGACTGTCCAACCTTATTCTGTATAATAACAACCTTGTTTTCTATGAATCTACTCCTAACCACAAAGCAACATTACATACAATCTAACACATTCTCTATAACTCATATCCTCAGTTGCTTAACAAGCAACTGACAGTAAATACTAAAAGAGACAAAAGAACTTATCAGCTTTTACCCTTTCTTTATCTTACATTAAACACCTTATAGAATTTGTCCTTACTCTCATATATGTAGGAGTAACTCGGGATCTAAGTTTTAATGTCACTCCTTGTCACCAACTCTACCCTTTTTGGATGTCACAAAATGTCCCAGTTCCTTGCTCTGAAAGGAAGAAATACTTTTGGCAAAAACATCTTAACAGCCACAATTTGAATATGTATTACCTCTTCTTGCCTATGATTTCTCCAAAACCTCAAAGACCTCCAGATTCTTTCTCTAACAAAATCAATCATTTTATTGTCCTGTTATATAAAACTGAACAGTGTTGTAATACTCCTCAGTGAGCAAACTAGCTTCCTTTCAAAGGCTGTGCTTATCTGATATTACTTGGCCTTGTTCACAAATGTTGTAATATAACTGTACTCCTCCACTAAGCAACAATTGCTCTGAGGCCTAGTCCACATCAGCTTCACTCCCATGACAACAGGGCTCCTCTTCTTCCTATATTCAACAAGCCTGCACATTCCTTTTTACCTATCAACCATGATTTTTCAGTCCATAGATCTAATTTCTGAGATTTATTTCCAAGTCAAATCAGCAATTCCACATGCAACAAATTTAGAGAAAAACTATTAAGCCTCCTTAAAAAGATAGCCCCTTGCATATGCTTGAAACATCCACCTATAATGTGAAGTATCCGACCTATTAAAATCACACAGCTTTAGGCTGCATACCTTTGGCACAGTTTTCTCCGCAGTGAATGACCCACCCTTACTTATTAAGTTTGTTACCCCTTTGAAGATTTCCATATTTACATTTTCCTGTTATAATTCTCCCTTAAAATCCAGTTTCACCTCAAGACAGTAGCACCTATGAAAATTGTGAAGTGCAGTGTGTCCTTCCTCACTGAATTACAAATATGGAATTCCTGAACTCCTTTTCTGGGCATATACATATACTGTACATGTTTTAATGGTTTTGATGTTTAAAAATTCTGGCTCCAGACTCATGAAACTCTTTCCTGTTGTTCCTCTTTTGAAATGTAAACTGCTCGTGTTTTCATTTCTGTTTCAACTCACTGGCTATGACTGAAAAGGCTCCACTTCCTGTCAGCCTACCTCCTTAGTTAAACAAAAACAAACAAACAAACAATCAAATAAATAAATAAAATACTGTTAGTTTTCATCCATTCCCCCCTCCTCAAGACAAATGCACTTAGCAGCCACAGTAGTGATTTTGGATTTCAGTTCTTAAGAGTGCCTACACTTCCTGTCTCATTGCAAGGCAATTTTCTTTTCAGGGTGTTTGCTTACTCCCTGTTTGGATTGCTTCTCTCAACTTCTGCACTGTCGTTAATGTTTCCTTGTGATTTTGAAATGTATTTATTCATTTATGCTATTTTCTTCTCTGAGTAAGTGATGAGAGCTAATACCATACTATCTGGCTTTTAATTTTACTAATAACTATCCTGTTCCAGTTTAGGTGTAACAGTAAGACATTTTCTGTTTTGATTTTGAACTTCAGTGCTGTTGTCAAACTTTATATTTAGATAGTATTACCTAGTTTGGAATTAAATGTTTTTTTTCAGCTCTGTATTTAAGTAAACCACTCACTTGAGCCTGTGGTTGTCTGAGGAACCCTGAGATATGGATGGAAGTGCTTCCAAGTTTTGATAATAAAGTTTTTTTTTAGTTTTCAATTGTGCCACATCTATGCTTAGTTTTATTTTTATTCATCTGAGTGTAATGTTATACTTACCAGTTCTACCTCACAATTTCTAGGAGTTTAGGGTTTGTTTTTGTTCACTACATTAAAATTCATTAACACAACAAATAGTAACAGCCTACATACACAAATGGCAACCAACTGCCACCATATTAGCAATGGAACTGAATATGACACAGCAGCAGAATGGCCACAGTCATTTTACTAGCCTTGGTGTATACTTCCCCTGCCTGCCATCCAGCAAGCTTCCTCCTAACAATCTTAAGCCCAGTTTTTCCATTGGATTGGGCAATCCTTTACTGGAGGCAGGAGTTCACTGTATGTGTCATCATACTGGCAGTCATTGAAGTAATTTAGCTGTTGTCTACACCTTCTGATATAGGCTATGAGGGTATAACTCTACTCCTGGGTGTCTGCTGCGGGCAGTCACTGCTGGAGATACTACACCTTGTATGTTTATGTGTGTCTGTGTATGTTGGTATGTGTGGATGTGGGTGTGTGTATTTCCTTAAGTGTGGTAATAAGGGCTACTATCACCAGCTTGAAACACCCAACCTACATCCCAAAGTTTTGTGCATTTCTTCTGCCTGCATGCCTCTGCCTGCTGAATGTGGAATGGCAGACCAGGACCCTCTCCCCAGTATCTGTGAGCCAACATCAGTAACTGACTGCTGTCCCCCTCAACCCAGCTTCTCCAGCACTAGAGCTGTTACTGTTACTTGGGCCACCTGTGTCAAATCAGAGCCATATCTCTCTACAGCACAGAAGTGGGGACTCTTTGTTTTATGTGAACTATTAAGTGACATCTGTCTGAGGTAGTCTAGAGTACAGACAAAAAAACTATCATTTTTTGCTAATAAAGAAGATGTTTCCACTTGTACTGTAACTCCTATTTATTATTTTTATACAAATTTTCTTGTACTTGCACCATTTTGTTTCTAGTTTGTCTTTTTTGCATTTTTGTATTTGTGCAAGTTTTGGATACTAATCTGAGTATACTATTCGTGAGAGCACACCTTTTTTTTTCATTACATTAAATTCATTAGCACAGCAAACTTTATCAGCCTACAGATGCAAATGGTAACTAGTTTCCACCTTATAAGCAACTAGAACCGAATATGATGCAAGATTGGAGCAATTGTTAGTTCACTAGTCTACAAGCCTTTGTATGTACATGCAGGTAGAGGAACTTCATTGCTGATTTTAATATTATCATCCCTGGCATTCATTGCCACAGCATATGTGCTACTTCTCACTCAGTGGTTTCACTTTGGCACCTTTGGATTTTTAGACTAACCATTAAGTTGTTCAAGATCTGACTTCTGAACCAGAAAGAAACGTCTTTAATTTAATCGGTGTTGTTTGATGCAGTTTTATTCTTAATAGGCAGTCTAAAGGGTTCATACTGGAGTTTTGTTATTGTACAGTAAATTGCTGTTGCATGTCACTGGCATAAATGCGCATGAACAGATAAGACTGCAGAAAGGCCACAGAAAACTTATTCATTAAAAAAAAAAAAAAAAAAAAAAAAAAAAAAAAAAGTTGAATATTTCTATTCACAGTTTTGCAGTATTATAGGTGTTACCTGTCTTGGCTGAGGAGTAATGCTACAAGAGTCGATACCACTGTTCCCGTACATCCAGTGATTGTCCACCAACGATTCTGGACTAGTAGACCAGCGATGATAATTAGTCCACTGAATGGATTATTGACAAACATCACCTGAGCAGTACCTCGAAGGACCCAGTCAATAAATTGAAATATTACAGGTTTACCTGGAAAAGTTAAATGCAATTGACACTTTTGAAAGCATGGAAATAATACCATATTTGCTGTAGAGTTTATTTATTTATTTATTGGCATTTGTTTACAGGGAAAGTCCAACTGAGTCACAAGACCCCTTTTTCAGTGGAGGCCCAGGGAGAAAAGCTCCATTTAACAGATAAAATTAAAAAAAAAAATTAAACACATTACAAAAGAAACAGTTGAAAATTATGCATTTCAAAAATAAACAATATTGTAAGGCATAGAGAAATACTAAAAATATGTTACAAAGAGAACAATAAGAAAAAGCAAACTAAAACACTGTATAAAATTCTGGAGAGCATCCTTTTGACAATTCACAGTATAGTTACAATTGAACTAAATGCATGACTTTCATTAATTTGTAAGGGAGGAGAGAGATTAAGTTAGAAATACCTCACAAAGAGGATTACCGGCCTCAAACAGATGCCCTATGCAGACCGTCTCAAAAAACTCCAGCTTTACTCTGTCGCATATCGCCTACTCAGGGGCGATCTCTGCCTAACATACAAAGCTATGTCAAACCCAGAGCTGTTGGACATGCTCCACTTAAAGAGATCCCAATCCCTCCAAGCTACATGCTCTAGGGACCTAAACCTTGTCACCACAATAAACAGAATATGCTGGAGGGATAGTTTCCTGTCCCAGAGACTCCCTATACTCTGAAACAGGCTACCTATCTATGTCAAACAAAGCTCCTCATTAGCACTCTTCAAGAAAAATCTTGATGATTGGATGGGAAATAGGAAATTCACCCCGGGGATCATTTCTGTGGCTCTGCTTGACAGTGGCACAGGAAAATAATTTTCTTGGATGAAAAAAGCCAGGGTACCTTTGGCTAGGCTTATATAGGCCCTAGGGCCAATAGCTTAGTACCTACCTATGAACCTATGAACCTATTAGTATAAATGGGGGGTAGGTGATAGGAAAAGGTTATGTAAAGTGGTACAGAAGGTAGGATAGCCAAGTGGAGATGAGAAAGTGGTGATGGTAGAGAATCTGTACAGACAGGGGTGGAGAAAAGTAGACAAGATTAATGCTCAAATGGGGGTATAGCATGAGCAGAGCCATGAGTTTCTCTAAAAAAAATTAA
The DNA here is from genome assembly GCF_019279795.1 of Protopterus annectens. Classification (NCBI taxonomy): domain Eukaryota; kingdom Metazoa; phylum Chordata; order Ceratodontiformes; family Protopteridae; genus Protopterus; species Protopterus annectens. The sequence continues at coordinate 1,446,192,960 of NC_056726.1, forward strand.
AAAATTTAAACTCAGAGTATCTTGTATGAACTTCTTGATTATAAAAGCATATTTGAAACATTTATTAATTTATTTTGTTTTCCAGATTAGTTTTGAACCATGTGAAAGCAAATTGAGGTGCTATATAAAGCGAGTACCAAAGGATCAAAGCTAGATTGGTCAACAGATTTAATTAATATTTTATATAACACAGCACATGCACTCCTATGTCTATTCCTTAATGGCTTGCTGAACACCTTGAAAAGACGTCCTCTATTTCTCAGCAGACTGTGACAGCAAAGGCTTATTCTTATGAAAGATTGTTCTCAGCTGTAAGTATTACAGAATTTTAAGTTGGAATTAGGGAATTTAGTTATACACTCCTGGCATGAAGGGAAATCACTCACATTTATATCCATCAAATCTTTCCAAAAAAAAAAAAAAATCAGCCCAGTTGAATTAAGACCTGCTAAAACATGCCCGTACTTCTATCCGATAACAGAGCTGATCCCAAATGCTATCTATAAACCCAAGGTAAGGACAATCTTTCTCCCAAGCTATTTGTCTGGCCCATTTGGGTCCCCATACTCACTGTCTCAGCTAAGCATGGGTGTAAGGTCAACATATGTATAGCATAAATTTCAGGAATCAACCATATAGGGGATGGAAGATGCCTTTTCTACAGCAACAGTTTACATTCCATTGCCATATCATATGTGGAGAAGTCTGGAATTTGTAACCCACTAAGGGTTAAAAAAGGGAAAAATGTCTTCCTAACTTTTCATGGATGGTGGGATCTGTAAAAACTTTGTGATAATCCTTTGAACCTGTAGATGGCATGGACCAATGTACATGGTGGGCAACTGCCTACAAAGAAAAGACATATGGGATGATATATTATTTTGATAGCATTAATTTTAGCAAGAAAATGCAGGTGTAACCTCTTCCAATCTAGAACCAAATGCCAAAAATCCCTCAGTACAAGTTGAACATTCATTACAGACATATTGTCCGCTACATGAATAACCATATATTTTCACAGCAAGACCACCTGAATGCTTGTTTTAGTCTGTGTTGTTCTGCACTCACCTTTAAGTGGAAAAAGATAGGTTTACTTTTTGTACAGTTTCAAATGAGGCACTTCCACAAATCTTTGTAAAATGTGTTTTATAGGTTTTAAACTGTCTTGCAGTTTAGTTACATATATTTATCCACCATTAACAAACCAGGTTGATGAGAAAATTGAACAATGCATAAACTGAATGGCATATTGAGAGGACTTGTAACAAAAACGTGATTAGTGTATCAACAGCCAGCACAAAAGGCATCAAAGACAATGGGCATCCTTGCTATGGGCCTTTTTGCAATATTGGAATGGTGGATGCAACATGGTTGGCATTAATTTGTGCATCTGGCTATCTGTACAACAATTTACTTTTATCCATAAAGGAACTCAGGAAACCACAGGTGTGTAAAGCATCCCAAAAAATGTCTCATTTAAGGGAGTCGAGCATTTTATGTATATCAGTATAAAAGGCCCGCAGTGGTATATTTTGGAATCAAGCCCATTGTATTATATAGAGCCATAGTTTGACAAGGTCTGGGCCTCCTTGTTTGGCTTTCAGAAATCCTTGACTCTTGTGGGGAACAAGATAAGGAGGATGTAGCTCAAGTCATCTGGCCAAAATGTGTTTCTAGATCTTAGTTTCTAAAAGTAATAGAGACAAAGGGATGTAGTACCTGAAGAACTATGGACAGAAGTTTGTCTAAACAAAGAACTCCACTCCCTGCATGCTGTCCTCACCCTAGAGAATATAGATGTCTGTGTAGGTACTGAAACATGGCTAAAGCCATGGAAAGCATCCCGGCAGTGCAGGGCTATAATGTCTTCTTCACATTTAGGCCAGCTACTGCACAGAAAAAGACAAAAGTTGGAGGTGTCTTGGTTTACATAAAAAAAACACACCTCATGGCTAATCAGGCAGTATAAAGCACTTGAGCTCCTCCATATAAAACTCGGCATAAGTAAAATCCCATACTGTATCCTTGCAAGCTATAGGTTCTCTGTGAACCAGGAAATGCATACCATTTATTTAAAAGAACTTGAGTCACTCTCCATTCAAACAAACACCAGCCAAACACCATAATCATGGTTAACTTCAACTACTTCACTATAGAATGGTAATTACATCCTCAAACTTGCAGGCGCAAACAGTTGTTTGTGGTCGAATTTCACTCCACACACTACTTTACTCTTTTAGGTTAGCAGGATTGGGATTATTCATCTAGTGGCAGTAGGTGTTTACCTAGTCTATCTGAGCTGGGAAACACATAAAACGGTTCTAAGTATTTTTTGCACTTCTCTTGTATATTATTGTTGTACTTCAGCAGTTTCAAAAAAAGCTGTACTGTCTGCTGCTGCTTGAAGTAGTTAATTGTTCTGTATTACATTGTATCTGTTAGTTGTAGGTAGTTTGTGTGGTCTTGTTACATCTGGGTTCCAAACTAGCTATTCTACATTAAGAAGCTGTTTTTCTGCACCTTTGTTTCAGAAGTTTGCTGATCTAACCTGTCTGAGCTGGGGATTGCTGGTGAAACGCTTACTGTGTGCTTTCCTGACTGGTAGTTAGCTTAAAACTTGTTTCTCTTGGCTCATATTTAATCCTTGCATTTGTGCGATGCTGCTTTTCGATCAACAGTGGTTAGCAGTTTCCTGTATAGAAGCAAAAGCCTAGAAGCTCACTTTTTCCCTAAACAGTGAAACTTTTCCAAGATTATCTGCTGCTCTAGGAGCAACTCAGTTGCTCACTAACTAGTGTTGCCATATTGATCAACTTTAGTCTACACAAAATATCGGTCTCTGTTGTAGTCTTGGCACTACCAGCACAGTCCTGTCAAATTAACCCATTTCCTTCCCTAATAAAACATACAGTAAGAACCTGCTATCATGGACAGACAGTTTCCCATCATCTATCTGGCCACCCTGATAGACATGGACATCCTGTGTCTTATGTGTACTGACAACCACTTACACCTGAAACAAATGCTTTATATGAGAGATGTAGTTACTCTATGAAATTGGAGGGAAGACTTACATAAGGACAAACTGAATGACAAAAAGGTTGTTAGCACACACACACACACACACACTACCCACACTAAATAAGGTCATGACACATAAAGCCACATATGCAGAGGTACTCATTACTAACTTATCAAAAGATCAGAGACCTCCCAAATGGAAACCGTTACATACATTACAATGCAAAAAAAACAATCACAACACATAATAACGTACACATACAAGTGCCTCAACAAATAAGCCCATAAGGCGTAACACCACAAAACTCTAATATACTGGTCATAGGTGACCCCATTATGAAAAACATAGATGTTCACTTCACCGTACTGGATAAGGACCAGGTTAAAGTTAGCTGCCTGTTAGGTGCAAGGATCCATCAAGTCACTCAAGCAATCAAGTCACTCAATCACAAGTACCAGTATGACTCCATGATAGTCCATGTGGGGGTAAATGACTTGAGACGTACCTCACTGGACTATATGAAGAGAGACATGATTGAGCTTTCAGATTGTGTGTCACAAACCGCATTCTACCTTCTCCAAGGATGATGCCACAATACAAACAAAAAAATGATTGACTTTAACAATTGGCTTAGCTTCCGGTATCAGTCCAAGGGGATGCCATATCTGTCAGCCTGGGAAGACATGGTCAACAGGCCACGCTGCTTTACCACAGATGGTCTGCTCCTGTCTCCTCTAGGCTTTATGATACTGGCAAAGGCATTAGCCACTCCTATTGTGCTTTTTTTAGGCAATGTCACAATAACCAACCTCCCAACTTAACAAAATCATCTCTAGATAAACTCAGAGTACTGCTACTTAATACTAAGAGTCTAAACAAGAAACTGCACTCCCAGGAAGCACTCCTCACTTTGGAAGATACCGATGTCTGTGCAGTCACCGAGACATGGTTCAAAGGTGCAGAGAGCACCCTGGCCATGCCGGGCTACAATATGTGAGAGTCTAGCCTCCATTGTCAATGTGTACCTACATCTCTCATATACTGTATTTGTCTGTTCGAGAATTATGCGGTTGCCAGTGCACATGAGGCAATTGTTACATTGCCACAGGATGCCCATGTCCACCAAGCTGGATGCAGAGATAGCAGTAAAGTGCCCATCCATGGTTGCAGGTCCTAATGTGTAGTTGCAAGGGATAGTAGTGGAGGGTGTGTGTAACTGGAATGGGGAAGGGTGCTTACTTGGTGTAATCTGCCAGTAACCCATCCAGCAATTCTACCCTGCACCCCAACCAGATGCTATCAGAGCAGCAATAGTCCTGGCTGCTATAATAAGGTAAGGTAGACCTAAATAGTCCTAACTAAATGTGTAAATGCTGCTCACCATGCAAACTAGTTACACTGTGAGTAACACAGGGCTGACGTAAAGTTCTGAGGTGGTTTTTATAGGGCAATTTCAACTTCTGGTGATTGCGTGTTGCACCAGCAACCACTGCTGGACAAATAGCAGCTTCTCACAAATGCAAGGTGTATATACAATCAGAAAAATCAAGTTTTATACTTAACTATGTCCTAAGGTCAATCAGGTAAGCACACAGTGAGCTTTTCACCTGCAATTCCCAGCTCATATAGCTGAAATCAACACTGTCCTGCCACAAGAGTACAGAATTTGACCCTCTTAATATAAAATGACTGGTTTAGACCCTAAGTGTTAATGAACCTGAAACATATGCTTTATAATAACTAAGAAACACTAGATCCAATGTATTTCAGTGCAGAATAGCAGCATTACATCAGTTTGAAAATGTAACTTTAAACTTTAAAGAAGTCAGGAAAAACAATAAATAGCAATAATGAAAATAAGCAATGTTACCAGATGTTTGCATCTGTACAGGCCACTGGCACAGTGAGCAGCTCCGTGCATTTTAAACAGTGGACTCAAAATAAAAATGTACCCTTTTCACAATTTCTGAAAGCAGATCGCAGTACAGTGAGGATCTGAAACTTTACCATTTTCTCCACTGTAGTGCAATCTCTGAGTTAGTATCTATAATTTGCATGGGATGTGGGGGGTGCAGGGGGCTTGCACCCCTGCAAAAATGTTAAATCCAATGTTTAAATGGAGAAGATGTTTTTGTCGGTGTACAGTGATCTTCATTTTCAAGCTCCTTGTGGTGTCTAACATGCACAGTTGCTTTTTTTTGTTCTTAGTTTCAAAACGTTAAATGTTCATTCTTCTGAAATTGCAATCTTCTTGTCTCTGTAGTTTGAATTTTAATTTTATAGTTTTTCGATCTACTGAAGTAGATCCATATGTGTGTGTGTGTGTGTGTGTGTGTGTGTGTGTGTATATTTTGTGCGTGTGTGTGTGTGTGTGTGTGTGTGTGTGTGTGTGTGTACGCGTAAGTAGAAAACAAGAAAGACAGACAGAAAGAGAATCATAGATAGCTTAGCAAGTTTGAATTTTGAAGTTTGAAATTACCTTCAAGCCACCTTCCAAATTCTTCCATATCTCCACTGATGTATCCAAGACATTTATTAATAATATTATCCAAGCTGCTCCTCTCTGCCGATTTTGAAGGTTTGCTCTCATCATTCTGTTTTGTTGTAGCCTGGGGAGCCACGAATGGCTTTACCTCCTGCAGAAAATGTTAAAACTTATCAGCTCCTTCTCATGAAACAACTATGGTTTGTGTTATTAATCTCCTCTTCTAGTGCAGACGTATTTATTAAATTTACAAGTCTATGCATGCTGCAAGAGTGAGTGTTTTATTCCTAGTACTAGGCACCTTATGCACTGTATTTCTTCTTTTACAAGTTTGTGCATGATATTAGAAGTAGAATTAAGTGTAGTATTTCTAATGTTAGATACCTCATGCACTATATTTCTTCTTTTATGCACAGCTTACTGTTTGCTTAAATGTCGAGAAGAGTAACATGAGTGGGGACACTGGAGCAGAGGCTGTAGGAAGCCTCAAGTGACTGCCATGAATCGACAGAATGCAGCAGACCAGATGAGACACAGAAGTATGACAGAGATGGATCACATTATCTGGTGGCAGGGAAATGGATGGATCTGAAGAAAGAGGAGAAACAATAGAGAAGGAACAAAGGAGATAGGCTGAAAAAAGATGATTCTTGAGAGAGTTAAGGGGATGCTGCTTCATTTTAGGAGTGGTATGATCATGGAACAGATTTTCAGAGTCAGTGTTCGAATGTAGGTGTATGCAAGATTTCATTAGTTATTGTAATAGATGCAATGCTTCAAGCTGGGTAAATAATTACCTAAGCACTATCTGCAACACGTAAGTACACTCACAGGCCTTTTCAAAGATTACTCCATGATTGTGGACAGTTTTATGAATGTCAACCACCCGCTGCATATAGCAGAATAACAGCTGGCAGGTTGGGAGGCAAAGTCATGCATACTCCATGCAATAGGCTCTAAGTTTTGCTCCTCTTTTTTGAATAAAATCACCTCTGGAGTCACTACAACTTCTGTTAAGAGTAAATCCCCTTGCTGTGACAATTTCAGGGAAAAGACTGTTCATTCAGTTACTTAAACCTAGCTCCTCTGGTAATATTCTTATGTGTATATTACATCCATACAGATATATTATCTGAAGACATATTCCCTAGCTTTGGCCAAATGAAGGCAAATAATCTCACTCCTGGTTTTTATTAAACATTTTGACATCAGGTAGTTTTTTAAATGTTTAAATCTCTCAAATAGTAACTGTCTGTGACCTGTATTTTAAATTTTCCTTTACAGATATGCATAAAATGTTGTATGTCTCCATCAATCCATTTTCTAAACTGTTAATCCTTGTGAAGGTCTTGATGGTATCTAGCTGAGCAGGGAAGACCAAACTTCCTATTGCTAGCAACAGTTTCCAGCTCATCTTGAAGGATGTATATATGTTCCAAGGTCATCTGAAAGATAAATCTCTTCTGCATATCTAAGGTCTGTCCTGGGGGGTCCTCCCATTGGCTGTGCCTTATAAACCTCCTGTGAGAGACAACCAGACAACATACTCACTCAGTGCCTAAAGCACCTCAACTGGTTCCTCTCAATTATGAGGCATGGTAGCTCTACTCACAAGTACCTCTTTTATTGACGTACTCCATTTTCTGTCCATGACACTGAACTCATCAATACTAAAGAAATCATATTTCTGCCCCTTTTATCTTATTTGAAATGTCATCCATTCATTCACTGCTCAAAATAATTGTCCATAGTTGAATAATGAGAACAGATTGACTAACAGGTTAATTGAGAGCTTTACCATAGGATTCATCTCCTGTGTCACTACAATAGTGGCTACAATGCCCAGACGTACTGCCATAGCTGTACACTTCTTCTGCTCACTCTCCTGATCCCTATTACTGTCAGTCATGAACAAGATACAAAGTACTTAAACTCCTACACCTGAAGTAGCTGTTCCTCCTCCCTCATCTGCTGAGAAAATTCACTCTGTTCTGGGATGAGAACAATGAGCTTTGATTTAGAAGTGGTGATTCTCCTCCTGGCATTGAACAGTTTCAGTATTTGTAGGAAATCATAGTCACTCGAGGCTATAAGTACAACATCACAAACAACAGAGATGCAACACTTGTTCTCAAACTGCTTAACTCTCCAAACCTGTATGAGTGAGCCTCCTTTTTAAAGTCCTTTACTAAAGTATCGCTTTAGACAAAACAGGCACACATACATTCATAGAAAAGAAAACAAAGCATATTAACATACGTTCATTTCCATTCATTATACATTAAATACATGTTTTCTTTCTTTACAACTCTCATTTATTTCAATCATACTTGCTCTAAAACCTGCTGTAAGGCACTAGGAAGCCTTAAACTGATACAAGCACTCAACTCTCCTGGTTAATAAGGAGAAATTAATCATAGGCACTAAACAGCCTATAATTACAAAGTACCTTGCCAAGGTAAGGGGGAAAAAAAGCACCTAACCAGGCATGTCCAAGGGTCAGCTTCCAGTGATTTCTCCTGTCCAGCTGGTGAATCTGGGCATACTAGGGCAATGCAGCAATTGCCTCATATACAGAGACAACCCTCTCCTCCTGCCACCCAACACTACAACCTGCGAGCGATGCACTTACATAGCCAAACTGGAAGCAAAGCTCTCTCCACCCAAGATTGCGCTAGACAGTCAAGAGGAGAAGGTTAATACCCACACTACACCTCAAGCAACACATAGCCCTTCTAAACCCACACCACCAACACCCACATGTAGCAACACTAAACCCTGATATGTGGAGGCCCTTAACAGTAACATGCCCAAGCAACAAGGACCTCCGAAGCTGAAATGCAAACAAACACCAATCACAACCAAAGTGTCACATAGCTCACAACACCAGTGTGCCTCTCAACAACAGCCCCTAAGGCAAGACAACGTACCCAACACTTTAGTCATAGGTGACTCTATAGTCAAGCACACTGATGTCCCACTCACCAGGCTGAACAAGGAGAAAATTACAGTCAGCTGCCTGTCGGGTGCCAGGATCCGCCACATAACACATGCATTCAAGTCACTCCATAACAAGTACAAATATGACTCTGTCATTGTCCATGTTGGAGTGAATGACTTGAGATGTACCTCCCTGGACTACATGAAAGAGCTCATGGATCATGTGGCCCAGGCATGTATGACCCTAACCCTGAGTAGCATCCTGCCTTCACCCAGAATGATACCACAGTATAAGGACAAAATGACTGACTTCAACAATTGGCTAAGCTTCTGATGTCATTCAAAGGGGATCCAGTATCTGTCTGCCTGGGACGACATGATCGACAGACTACGATGCTTTTCCAGAGATGGTCTGCACCTGTCGCTCCTGGGATTCAAGTTATTGGCTAAGGTACTTCACACCCCTATAGTGCCTTTTTTAGGCAAAGTTCAAGAGACAAAACCACCACTGTAACAGGTACAAGCATGCAAAATCTGAAGGTAATCCTACTCAAAGTTAGAAGTCTAAACCTCAGAATGCACTCTCTCGAGGCACTCCTTAAAATGGAGAACATCGATATCTGTGCAGTAACTGAGACCTGGTTCAAGGCTCCAGAGAGCACCCCTGCAATACCAGGCTACAACTCTTACCACACTGTTTGGCCACAGAACCAGGACCAAAACACTAAAGGTGGAGGAGTGTCCATATTCACCAAGGATATTCACACCACTAGGATAGTTGTCCAACACAATGCGTCTGAAATTCTCCAGGTGCAACTAACACTAGGTAAGACTGCAATCCAAATTGTAGCTTGCTAGAGATCCCCCACCATGCCTCAAGATTCTCACTATACCATTCTAAACATACTGGAAAATATTAAGATACAACCAAATACCCTAATACTGGGTGATTTCAACTACCCTGCCATTAACTGGGAAAGCTACTTGTGGACCAACACCTTTGCCCAACGTTCTTGGAATTCATAAATTTGTTTGCCCGGATCAACTAATCCATAGTCCCACCAGGGTCTCCAATATCCTAGACCTGGTCATTACCAACTCAGGAAATCGATGCTCCACACCTATGGTCACCCCCTCGTTGTTCAGGTCTGACCATAAGCTAATCACCCTTGACTTCCACATCCCTCCACCACCCCCCAGTAAGGAAACCTCCGTAAAAAAGTTCTCCAAAGCCAACTTCATGCTACTGAAGTCAGAAGTGACAAACTTCATGACACCCATGCAGATGGGAACTGACAGTTCAACTGCTGAATCCTACACTAAGGCACTGTACAAGCACATCCACTCCTGCATGAATCGTGCCATCCCAAATAGAACCAAGACGCTCTCCTCCAAAAAAAAAAAAATAAGCCAATCTGGTGGTCCCCTGCCATAAACAATCTTTACAACTAAAGAAAGAAACTGTTGCAGAAAAGAGGAAAATCCCAGGATGCAAAAAACTCCCTTACCAGCCTCAAAGAAGCTGAGATCCCTCATAAAATCCTCCAAAGCTAGTTATGAAAATAAAATTGCGAAAGATTCCAAAGACAACCACAAGGCATTCTATAGCTATGTCAAGAATCTAAATGGCAACACTCAGATCTGCTCTGAGCTACAACAGAATGGCACTAAATATAATGATCCCAGGGAAATTGCCAATATCCTGGCAGATTGATTCAGTGCCAACCTCAGCCACTGTCACCCTCTAAAGGGCCCATCTCAATACCTAAAGATTGCCAAATTCCAGTAATAACGGCCACACAGATAAAAAATGCAATCTCCAAAGCTAAGAATACAGCATCAATGGGACCCAATGACATCCCAGGCTGTGTACTACATGAACTGGCACCTCACCTAAGTGTCATGTTTAATCATAGCCTTACCTCAGGCTTCATGCCGAATGAGTGGCGCACAGCTACAGTTATCCCACTCCACAAGGGGAGATCCACCTGGGATCCTGGGAACTACTGCCCCATACGTCTGATGAGCCTGATCTGCAAGTCCATGGAACGTATTATCATGGAACTTATAAACAAAGACAATGGCAACCTTCAAACACTGGACCCCACCCAGTTTGGGTTCATGAAGGGCCGATCTTGTCTCCTGAAGCTGACTGACTATTTGAATCAGTCTGCAGAGCTGTCGATGAGGGTAAGGCCATCCACACAGCCTATCTGGACCTCACCAAGGCCTTCAACACCATCTCCCACTCTGGAATCATACATAAACTTACTAAGCTGGGCATTAATCCCTATGTCACTTGATGGGTTGCCAACTGGCTTACTGACAGAATCCACACTGTAAAAGTAGCCGACTCCAAATCCAGCTTCAGACAAGTGACAAGTGGAGTACCTTAGGGTTCAGTCCTGGGACCACTCTTGTTTGGCATCTACTTCTCTGAAGTACAGGCCGACACTAAAGGACTCTGGCTAACAAAGTTTGCAGATGACTGTAAACTGGGAGCCATTCTTGAATCCCAAAATGATGAGGATATTCTACAAAAGGCCCTTACAGAAACAGATGCTTGGTGCCAGATCCATGGGCTCAAGCTCAATGCCAAGAAATGTATAGTTATCCCCTTTGGGAAAAACATGTACCCATGAATTACCACATAGGTGGCAGTACACTAAACACCAAAAGTGTGATAAGAGACTTAGGGACACAGGTGCACAGTGGTCTCACCTTCGATAACCACATCACCACAACAGTCAGGACATCCTTCTATGTGGCACACCTCATCACTAAGGGGTTTTCATCCAGAAAAAAAGGTCATTGTCTCACTGTACTCATCCCTCATTAGACCCATTATAGAATACAATGCCCCATTTTGGTATGTACCTTACAAGACATCTGCAACAACTGGAAAGGCTGCAGAAATACCTCACTAAAAGAATCACAGGCCTAAAGCCAATGCCCTATTCTGACTGTCTAAAAAAACTCCAGCTATATTCTGAGGCATATCATCTACTCAGAGGTGATCTCTGCTTAACTTACAAGGCCATGTCAAACCCTGAGCTGTAGGACATGCTCCACTTAAAGAAATCCCAATTCCTCAGAGCCACACGCTCCAGGGATCTAAAACTTGTCATCACAATGAAAAATATATGCTGGAAAGATGGGTTCCTGACCTAGAGACTCCCTAGACTCTGGAAAAGACTGCCCATACATGTCAAGCAGGGTGCCTCCTTGGCCCTCTTCAAAAGGAACCTTGACAATTGGATGGGAGATAGGAAATTCACCCTGGGGTTCACGTCAGCCGCCCTGCTAGACAGGGGTCCAGGGAAGTAAATATTATGGGAAGAAATATCCAGGGAATTGTTATGACTAGGCTTGTATAGGCCCTAGGGCCAATACTCTAGTACCAACCTATGAACCTATGAGTGCTCCAGAGGCCTAAGTCATTGAGAGAGGTGAGGAAATGAAGCATGGTAAATGGAAATTACTGAATTTGAGAGGCACACTGGGAATGTAAAGTTCTAATTGCTAGGTGATTTGAGTGCGAAAAATGGAGAATGATGCCACAGCTGGGATATAAAAGGATATAATGATTGATAACATGGGATAACTATAGCTTAAGTATGCAGAGATAGCATGTCATTTTACATTCTGTCACTCTGAATTTAAAACTTGCTCTAAGGAATCCATATATATTATACTGAGCCATAAGAATCAAGGTTTTAGTATAGTACATCCAGTGTTATAAAAAAAAAAACAGGTGAATGATATTTAAGGGCCTAAGCCAGGTATCCATAACTATACCAAATTACTATACGAACATTTATATAGATGCATGGAATCAGGAAACCTCACAGGACTAAAATCATCCGCCACAAGGAAGAGTATACCTGTCTGGTGGACATGTGCATGCAATAAATAAACTGTATAACAATAGAAAAAAATTGTTGACCAGGACCAAGAAGGAGCAGATGCCCAATTGGAAGCAATCTTTCCTTAGCCTAAACAAGCAAATAAGAGCACTAGTGAAATCCTCCAAAGCAAACTTCGAGTCCAAATTGATCGCATCTACTAGAGACAATCATAAGGCCTTCTTCACATATGTCCATAATCTCAAAGGTAGCACCTAGATCTGTTCAGAACTGATGGTCAGGGACACCACATATCTAACACTGTAGATATAGCAAATTTGCTGGCTGACAGATTCTGTGAAAGTTCACCCCTCTGTCCTCCTATCAGTAAATCAGGACATTCCCAGTACCTGCCCCCTTCCCTTTATATCTAGGGATCAGGTTATCACTGCTCTCTCAAAGGCAAAACAATACAACCTCCATGGAACCTGATAACATCTCAGGCTGCATCCTACATGAACTCAGGCAGGAACTAGCAGCACCATTAGGCACCTTATTCAACCAAAGCCTGAGTACCAGTTTTGTCCCAGCTGAGTGGAGGACAGCCACTGTCATCCCTTTACACAAAGGTGGAGCATCCACTGATCCAAGAAATTATAGACCCATCAGCCTAACTAGCCTGATCTGCAAGGCCATGGAACAGATTATCATGGACCTCATTAACAAGGACATTGTCAACCTACAAACAATTTATCCCACACAGTTTGTCTTCATCAAGGGGAAGTCATGTCTGTTAAATTTGGTCAACTTTTTTGAGACAGTTAGCAAAGCCAAATATGAGGGGAAGAGTGCATGTGACTATTTTAGATATAAAAGACTGTCTGTGTGTTTCTTTACTTGTTCTGAGGAAGTCAGCTGATTGGTCTGACGAAAGAGCTAAACGTGGTTTCAATAAACTTGTTTGTACAAGTGGATTTGATTCTGTGGATTCTGTTTCTTATAAGTGCATTTTGCCAGGTTCCTGTTTTTTTGTGTTGTTGTGTTCATTTGGATCCTAAGATGAGTTCTCCTACTCGTACTATTCGTACTTTTACTCTGGGTGATGACCCAGTTAAAAATGTTGGTCTCTTGACCCAACTTTTCCAACAAATGCATAGGGACACTCCACCAGTTAGGAGGGTGGGTGTGTCACAAGCTTCAATGGAAGACAACAGTATTCCACCTGGACAGCCTTTTTTTAATACACAGGCAAGTTCCAATGCTGCTGTTATTGCAGGGAATGATAACAAAGCAGTTTTGTTTAATAGTTGGTTCTATAAAGATTTTTCGTTTAATGTCAACAATGATACTGTGGTGCAAAGAGGAACTTTTCAACAGTCACTCAATTTGTTTGAGAGCAAACTTTCCAAATGCAGAAAATTATAAATTGAGAATGCTTATTTTCTCAAGTGTATAAAGAAAAAGTTAGTCCCCAAATGGTTAAGGCATTGGAAGTTCCCTACGGGGTTAGTTACTGCTTCACCTTTACACTGTGAGCTTTTAGCCCTCTTTGATAGACAAGGGCTTGAGCTCTTGGAATTACTAATTAAATACAATCAGAAAGCTATGGATCAATTGCATTTGGAACTAACTGATCTTGATAAAGTGTTGCACGAAGATTTACTCTTCCAGCATTCTTTGACTTCCTACAAAAGCGTGCTTGATGGAGTGGACAATTTGGCTTCAGACGTCAAAGCCTGTAAAACTAAAAGGCTGGACAGAGACATTAAAGCCTACCAATCAGGGTCGGCTTATCCTAAACCTAATGCTCAATCTTCTGTGCAAGACCTTAGTAATGAATTCAACAATGGTGGCGTATCCCCAGGAGGTGGAGCTGAAGAGCAACCATCCAATCAAGTCCCTTTAGGGAGGGAACCTGTGCGGAGATCAGAGAGGATATGAAACCAGACGAGGAGAGTGAATTATGGAGCACAGAGACAATTTACCAACCCAAGACAGTATCAGAACTATTCTTATCAGAATTCAAGGAGGCACAACAGCAGATTGAACTAAATTACATGACAAGTTTATCAGCCTTACCATTTGAGGATTTATGTCTTTTTGTTAGCAACGACAAACAGGAGGTTTTGGACACTTCAAACACATTGAGTGAAGCACCTTTAGTTATTACGAATGAAAAAGGTGACTTTTCTATTTATAATTTTTCATCGCAACTTTTATATTCCAGTTTAGCGAATTTACTATCTAAAGGTTTTAACTTTGTGCCTGTCATACATTCTAACTTGGTTGAATTACTGTTAGACCTTAAGTTGTATGTTAGAAAGCTTAACTTTCAGGTTTTGTTTGGGACTGTATGTAGTGTTGAATTTGAACATAGTTTAAAGAAAAAGAGCATTTTTAATCCCCCCTTGTCAACTCACTTGTTTTATTTGAAAAATTATGTGAATTTGAATTTAGAAATATGTTGAAGGGTAGACCAAACTTTGACGGTTCAAACTTGTCTGATAGTGAAATCACCCTTTTGAAAAAGCTTTGTTCAAATAAATCACTAAGGGAGATGAAACCTGACAAAGGGGGTGTTGCGGTCATTATGACCATTCATGACTATAGCAATAGGATGAATGCTCTACTTTTTGATGGAGCTATTTATGAGGAGGTTTCTCTCAATTATGTTAATATTTCACACTACAGGATTGACATACTGTTGAAAGATCTTTTTGACCAAGAGCAAATAGACTTTGCTTTATTTGATTTTCTCACTGTTAAGTATCCCAGGGTGCTGAGTATTTTCGACATCCCAAAAATACACAAAGATAGGAACAACCCACCTATGAGGCCTATAGTTAATGCAGCTGGTTCCAAGATTCACTTTATGGGCAAATATATTGATATTACTATCAAAAATGTGCTTAAACTTGAAGTACATATCTGCATAGACTCCTGGCATTTTTTAGTAAGTTAAACGACTTGAAATATGATACCAGCTTCACATTTTTGACCATTGATGTTGTCAATTTATTTAATGTTATTCCTCACTCTGAAGGTTTGGATTGGTTTGAAGAATTTTTGTATGATAGCCATTTTTTTGACAACAATCAAGTATCTGTGCTGGTCACCGTCATGTGTATTGTCTTGAAATACAGCTTTGTTTATTTTGGTGAACAGTTTGTTGTACAAAAAAGTGGGGTTGCTATGGGAGCCACTTGCACTCCCATTTTTCCAAAATTATTATGCCAATGTGGGAAAGGAAGTATTTGTTTAACTCCCCTTTTAGTAACAAATGGTGTTTATACTTGCGTTATATTTACTACTTGTTTTTTATTTGGAATGGTAATGCAAATGATGTCGAAGAGTTTATTTCATACATTAATGGGACCACCGATTTCTTGAAATTTACATTTGAATACAGAACATGTGATATTAGTTACCTTGATGTTAGAATTAAGAAAAACAATGACAAAGAGGAGCCTGTTAGTGACCTATATAGGAATCCCAGTTATAGTAATCATTTATTGCACTACCAAAGTTGTCAGCCTGAGCATATCAAGATGGGAGTAGTCAAAGGCCAGTATGTTAGAATTTCACGTATGGTCAGTTTAGATGTTGATTTTCAGCTACAAGGTAATGGCCTAAATGACATGTTTTTGGCTAGAGGATATCCTGCCACCTTGATAGACCATATATATCAGGGGGTTTCATCTCTTAGAAATGAGGGTAGGTTTAAACCCCTTCTTACGAATGGTAGGCATGAGCAAGATGTTATTGAAACTGATGTGGTACCTATAGAGGTGAAGAATGATTATATTTGTTCTTTTTTCACTAAATTTTCTTTAGATTACCAGGTTATTTATGATATTTTAAAGAAAAATTGGCACATTTTTTATACCCAAGAAGACATTTTGAGTAAAGTGGGTTCGGAGCCTCGTATTATTTTTAAAAGAGGTTCAACTATTAAAAACCTTTTGGAAAAAGAAGCAAATGTTGTTCCTTTTGAATCTCACCTAGGTACTAAGAAATGTGGGTTTTGTGCTCAGTGTAGTTCAATTTCATGTTTAGGTCAAGTTAAAATCAACAACATTATTATTAGACCAACTGGTAAATATTCCTGTTGTACAAAGGGGTTAGTATACACTGCTTTGTGTACTAAATGTAAGGGGTACTATGTTGGGAAAACCAAAAGACGCTTGAAAGAAAGGATTTACGAAAATCTAAGGGATATTAAAATAAGTAGTACAGCAAGTGCCCTTTTTAAACATACAAGTAATTTTCCTGGACGTGACTTTAAATTTTTGGTACTAGAAAAGGTACCACAAGATCCTAGTGGTGGTCCTTGGAATGACTACCTCGAGTTTAGAGAACTATGGTGGCAGTTAAAATTGGATGCACTTACATTCCCTGGGCTAAACAAAAGTTTTAATTTTAATAGTTTTTTAAAACTGCTTTCTTATGCATCATGATTGGTTATTTTTTATTTTTAAGGGTTTTTTTGTGTTCTCTTGAAATGGTTTATGCTTATGTTTAAATGAAGCTTCTAAATGTCAAAAAATGTTTTAAACTCTTGGTTTCAGAGTTTTTTTAGTATATTAGGTAACCAGGTGACTATTTTAGATATAAAAGGCTGTCTGGGTGTTTCTTTACTTGTTCTGAGGAAGTCAGCTGATTAGTCTGACGAAAGCGCTAAATGTGGTTTCAATAAACTTGTTTGCCCGAGTGGAGTCAATTCTGTGGATTCTGTTTCTAATAAGTGCATTTTGCCAGATTCCTGTTTTTTTGTGTTGCTATAATAGATAAACTCTCTAAACTAGACATCAGTCCTTATGTTACCAGATGGGTAGCCAATTGGCTCACTGATAGAACCCACCTAGTCAAAATAGGGGAAGCCACCTCAGGCAGTAGACCCGTATCGGGTGGCATACCCCAGGATTAGGTCTTGGAGCCTCTGTTATTTGGGATATACTTTTATGAGGTACAGGCCAAAACTAGTGGGTATGGCTGACAAAGTTTGCAGATGGCTGCAAGTTGGGAGCTGTCATCAATTACCCTAGTGACATGGACATCCTTCAAGAGGGTCTCAGCCATACAAATGACTGGTGCCTGAAACATGGCCTCAAACTGAATACAAAAAAATGCATCATCATCCCCTTTGAGGAGAGAGATGTCCCCACAAATTATCACATAAATAACAATGTTCTAAGCATGCAGTCAGTCATGAGGGATTTGGGCACCCAGATTGATAGCAGCCTGACGTTTGACCACAATGTTGCTTACACTGTATGGAAAGCTTTCTTTTTTTTTCAATAATGTTTATTTATTTTTTCAACAAGGCATATAAAAAAATTAAGAAGTTCACATATACAAACATATATAAGTGAGTGTTATACATATCTTCTGCATTCAGGTTATAATAAAGCATAACTAAAGCAACAACTAATCTTATTTACACTATGTACATAGATGCTTTCATAGTTTAATAACATAAAACAGGTTATCTTCATATGATTACTCTGGATAAAGTCTTATGGGTCAGTACCTATATCTGAGTTTATGTCTGCATGATGATGTGGGTTTTCTTGAGCATGCTGTACTACATCTATAATTGGTGGTTTATGCAAGTATAATGTTAAAGATCTGTTCCCAGAGTTTGCAGTGTTTGGGATTTTGGGTTCCTTTGTTTATTATGAATTTATGGGCTAGTATATGTTTAATTGCCAATACTCTAAAGCTCTCCCAAGAGTTCTTGTTTGGATTAAGCCAGTTGGTAGCTATATACAGTTTCATTAAGAGGAAAATATTGATTAGAATGATTGCTTGGTTTTTGGATATATTATTTGGGAGAATGTGTAAAATCATAAATTCCCAGATGAGTGTCGATGTTTGATAGCCCATTTTTTGCTGTTGCAATTTCAGAGAGTTCCAAAGTTTGAATACGCATTTACAGCTCCAGAATATGTGGAGAAGGTCAGCAGTTTTATCTTTACAATGTGGGCAAGTTGGGGAGTTTTTAGAGTTAAATTTATGTAAGATAGTGGGTGTGTAATATGCATTGTTATATATCATAAGTTGAGTAAAGGCCAATTTTTGAAGGGATATAGATTTTATTGTTAGGTTTATTGCTTGAATTAGTTTGTGATCCTCAATAGATGGGAGTTTTTTCTTCCAGTATTCAGATAAGAGTATATGGTTTTGGAATTTCATATCCTTTATCATTTTGTATGAGCATGCGGTATATTTTTTGTTTAAAAGAAGAGTTTTCCATAGTAAATTACACGTTGTTATGTCTTCCTTGTTAATGGTAGTATCATGAAGGTAGCTCATACAAAGTTCTTTAATCTGTCTCAGGATCAGCGAATACAATTTAGGGAGGTTCATTTGACTTCTTATTTCTTGGAAAGAGCAGTTTAAGTATGGAAATATATCCTGTATGGTTGTCTTTATTATGAAAGGGAAGCATTTTAAATCCAACGTCTGGTTATTTATTTTAAGGTTAGGGTTTTTATGTAGAGGTTGTAATATCATCATGGTTGTATCAAGTTTAGTGATTTAAATAGTTTTTGTGTTAGTACGATAGAATATTTAAGGGGTTCTATTAAGTTATAGGATTTCATTATATTGGTGTTTAGAAATGGTAATGCTTTGGGGTTTATATCCAGGCTTTTGGCATGGTTGTGGTATATTCTTAACCAGTGCGGGTACCACGTTTTGTCCATTGGATCATATTCTGCAATTCTCAAAATTCTATTGATATTTATAATTAGGTAGTAACTTTCAAAGTTTGGTAGGTCTAAGCCACCTTTGTTTTTAGGGGTCATTAGTTTATCATATGAAATTCTACTCTTTTTGGGTTCCCAGAAATTTAGCAAATTCAGTGTGGATCTGCTTGAAGAATATCTTGGGTATGATTAACTGGGAGGACATGAAGATATATAATAGTCTAGGTAAGACGTTCATTTTTATTATCGAGACTTTCGCTAAGAGTGGTAGTTTCAGATTTTTCCATCTATTTAAGTCTAGTAGGATGTGGTTCCATTTTTGTTTTATATTATTTGAATAAAAATCTTTGTTGTCTGTGGAGAATGTGATACCTAAGTATTTAATTATTTCTTCAGTTTTTATTTGTCCTATCAATGGTAGAAGTGAGACAGGTTTAGGGGTCCTTAAGGGGAAAATGTTGTTTTTTTTTTGAGGTTCATTTTGTAGTTCGATATTGTGGAAAAGCCTTCAATAGCAGATAGTATTTTCTTTATGTCCGAAATTGCCGTGTTATAATAGATGTTGAGATCATCTGCAAATGCTGATAAGGAAATTTTAGTGTTGTAGATTATTGGGGAGTTATAGGATACATTTTGTTTTATATTTAAAAAGAGGGGTTCTAGATGTAGGTTAAACAATAGCGGAGATAGAGGGCATCCTTGACTAGTTCCATTTCTAATCTGGATTCTTTTAGACCAGATTTTGTTTATATATAATGATGTATAGGGGTTATTGTATAATATTTGTAATGTTTGAATACATTTTTGGGGTATGTTAAAGTAGGGTAGAATTTGGAATAAAAATGTCATGTTTACTCTAACAAAGGCTTTATGGGTGTCAATGACAAGTGCATATATGTTTAAGTTGTTTTGGTTAGCGTATGAGATTAGTGTATGTAGTGTTAATGTATTATCACTCGTTTGTCTGAATGTTATAAAGCCAGATTATTCAATAGAGGTAATTTTATCCATTAATTTTTTTTCATTCTGTTAGCCATATAGATGTTAGGATTTTGGTGTCTATATTTAATAGTGATATGGGTCTGTAACTATCTGGGTTTTTGGGTTCTGCCTTTTCTTTAAGTATAAAGATAGTTTTAGATGCATTAAAGTGTATATCATTAATTTTATTATTTATTATATAGTTTAATATATGAAATAGGATTTGTGCTATGATGGGGTAAAAGGTTTTATAAAATTCCGCTGTGAGACCGTCTGGCCCAGTGGATTTATGAGATTTTAGTTGATGGATTGTTAATGTTATTTCATCTATGGATATTGGTTCCATTAATTTTTCTTGTTGTTTCAGGTCAAGTTTCGGGAAATTAAGTTTTTGGAGGAAGTTTCTACTGTTTTCATTTGGGGGTAGTATTTGTTGGTCTCCATACGTTTGTGAGTATATATCTTCAAATGTTTTAATAATATCATAATTTTTGGTGTGGTTTTTCTTCTCGTAAACTATTTCAGAAATTTGAGAGGATGATTTTGTTTGGTTGATGATCCTTGCTAGTGCTCGCGATGGAGTTTGAACATGATTAGCATAACTGGCTAAAATTTTGGTTTTGTGGAAGGATAATTTATTATTGTGTAACATGTATAGGTCTTTTTGACATTTCAGTAGTTCTGTTTCAGTTTGTGTATTAAATTCCTTTACTAGATCATGTTCAAGTGATTTTATTTTAGCCTCCAGTTCCTGTTCCTCTCTGAGTTGGATTTTTTTATAGTAGGTTGCTTTTTGAATAAAAATTCCCCTGATTTGGGCTTTGGTTGCTGCCATTCAATATCTGGGGGGAGCTGTTGTTTTGCAAGGTTCGCCAGAGTTGTTTTAAGGATAAATTAGATCTCTTTGGTTATTTCATTTTTAGTTAGAAGATTGGGGTTCAGGGACCAATTATATCCTCATTTTAGTGTATAGTTTTTAGGTTTTTCAATAAAGTTTAGAGTAATTTTAGAAAGGTCAGATAGGTACCTAGCATGTATGTTCACTGCAGGGTCTAAAGTGATTAGTGCTTCCGAAATTAAGAAAAAATTGATTCTCGACCACATTTTATGACAGTTGGAGTAGAACATAAAATTATTTGATTTATTTGGGTTATTCCCATATTTAAAGGGATCATACAGATTGAAGTCATATTTAAGTTCGTTTGATGTTGTCAATGCTTGTTTATTATAAGACAGAGGTAAACTTGATTTGTCTTGTTTTGGATTTTGATAAGTGTTCCAGTCTCCTCCCAGAATCATATAATAATTATGATATTGGCTTAAGATAGGGTACAATGATGCAAGAAAGGAGTGTTGATTATTACAGGGAGCGTATATATTTAGTAGTAAAATGGGTTTAGGATATGCAGGAGTTGAAAGGGTTACATAGCACCATCTCCCTTCTTTGTCTATTTTGGTTTCTATGATTTTATCTTGGCATTGTTTCTTAATAATTATAGCTACTCCTGCACTATTGGTTTTACCTTCCGAAGCTATAATTTCTCTTATCCATTTTTTCCCCCTGATTTCTGACCATTGTTCTAGAGTTAGATGGGTTTCCTGAACTAGTATAAAGTTTGCTTTAGCTTGTAAGATAAGGTGTAAAAACAGTTTCCTTTTTTTTTTTGTTCTGGAGCCCTTTTATATTCCATAAGTCAAATTCCCACATTTACATATTTCATTAGTTTGTATATGAAGTCCTGTAGTTTATATATAGATATCAGTTTTTGCTCAATTTTTACCAAAATCGTGTTATGAAAGCATCCTCTTATTCCTGTCCCTCCCCTGTGCCTAACCACTAAACCTCCTGGACCAGGAATAAAGCAGGGTATGAGAAGTTTTTAACTTTGTAGGTTTGTATGTCGGTGGGGTAGTATCATCCTGTGGTTTAGAATTTATAGAGAAAATGAAGATTAGTAACCCTACATATGTTTTCACTACTTGTACAAAGCCTACCTGACTCATTCCCTAAAAAGCACTACTTTGGTACCCTAAGTCTCCTCCATGACTTCTACTATGTAACATTATAATTTTGAAAACATATAGTCAACAATCTTAGTCTTAGTTAATGAAAAATACACAGATTTCAAAACGTCTGTCGTAAACAATATTTACATATTTTCTAACTCTGTTCTGTTACAGCTAAATCTTATTTTATAACTAGACTAGTAGTATATATTGATTTCAGATCTTATCTTCCAATATGGTTGATCATTACCCCCATTGAAAGGAAGTTCCTGACCCGATTTACTTCCCTTATCGGCTTGGAAATATTTGGGTTCTTTAGCTAAAAATGTTATGTTGCTAACTCCCTAGTACAAGGTTAGGGTGTATACATATGTTTGAGTAAGAATGTGTGTTATAAAGTCTTTGTAATTATTCTTGACTTTGGTCTTCTAGTTTAATTTTATTGTCTCAGTGTGCTCTTTAGTTTCGTGATTCACCTGTCTATTCTCTCGGTTCCTTTGTGTTATTCTTATGTGGTGTACTGTGTTGTTACTCCCAAGTTAGCTGTTTTGATACATTTTGGGCAATTATCAAAATATGGCTCGCTAGCAATGTTTTGGACTGTAATATTTGCAGCATGAATTATATTATATAATCCGTGGCAGGTTACGTCCTTAATACAGAAGCGTTATGTGGCATACACTCCAAGTATATCCATTAATATGAACCATAGAGAAAACTGCAGCTATGTATAAGCCGGGTATTTCTAATTTGAGTTAAGAATCACAGTAGCTATTCACTCTATCCACTGTTGTAGTCACTGTTTCCACATATGGGTCATGTATAAGCTGCCAAAGCCCCTTCGTAAACTTAATTATTTTTCATGGGTCAGTTTTCTTATAGGAATCTCCTTTTAAAGGGTCTATCCTCCTATTCAGACATGTGCAGGTGCTGTCTCTTTAAAATATGTGTAAAGGTACCGATATATAAATCTGTACACATACACACAAACACACACACACACACACACACACACACACACACACACACACACACACACACTCACATACATGCATCGACGCACACATCTGTATTACCTAACTATAGTTAGTTAGAAGAGGTGTTGGTTTATTGTTGTGTACTGTTGTGCATTATATTATTATAATTTTTGTTTTAGGATTTACCTATTTCTAATACCTAGGGTGCTCTGGGTAAATGTATTGTATAACCTTACTAGTATGTAACAAGTTAACTGCATGATCATTTTGTTAATTGTTTAACATTTGTATCACTATAAAAAAAGAGTACTCTTTTTGGTTGGAATAATATAAGCAGTAAATATGTTGGGATAGATAACTTCTTGGAAGTGCCTTATTCTTTATATAGTATTTGCCTTATGATGTCTGTGTGAGAAAACTACTGATTTTATAATTTTTTTCTGTTGTTTTATGCCTATTCAGTTATTTTCTGTTCTTAGTTCTTCATTGTATGTCTAATCAATATAAAGTTATTTCCAGACTTTAAAATAAAAAAGGAAAAGAGAATGTTCATTTAAAGTGTTTTTAACTATGTAGACTGTTCGTTTTCTTTTTTTTCCCCCTTCCTTCTCCTTCTCTCTTCTTCCTTCCCCTCCCCTCCACTTCCATCCACCTTTGCTCAGAGGCTTCACGAAGCATCAGGTCATCTAAGCCGACTGCTTAACTGCTCGTAGGGGGACCCTTATCTAGATCTGACTTCTGGAAGTGCCTTCTCTGCAATTACTCATCCGGGAGTTAGTAAAAGTCTTTTCAGTTCCCCTCGTGGGAGAATTAGCAGGGCAGAAGTGTTTTGTGCTTCCTGGTTTGTTCCTCGTGGCCTGTAGAGACGATATCAGGGTCACGCTACTCGAAACAGAGGCCCATGAAAAAAACAGAGGTGATTCAAAGATGGCCACTGTTCTGTAAGCACTGCTAACCCACAGCTCCTCTAACTAACTGGAATAAAATCAACCCAGAAGACAAACCAGGAATTATTTCAACATAATACTTTGAACTAACAACTTTAACCAACATTTAAAATAATACCAGCAAGAAAAAAAAACCTGAAACAACAGCTAAACTACTAAGATTGAAACAGATTATCCAAAGCAAAGGAGGGAAATAAGAAAAGAAAGCCGTGTGCTTGGAAATACTTTCATCCTGAAACACATATACATACCGAGATTTATCAGTTCCACAAAATGTCAAAAGATGACAAAAATGTGGACATTACTACAACTAAAACTAAACTCTCAGAATTATTATCGCCTGAGAAAGATCTAAACTCTAAAAGACAGAAAATAACAAAACAACAAGATACTCCTAAAATAGGAAACAGAGGTAAATCAGATCAACCTGCAAATCTGGATGACATCAAATCAGCTTTACTTCCTATTCAAGATGCAATAAAAGAGCTTTCCATCCAACTACAAACATTTGGAAATACTTTAAATCAAATAATGGAAAGAATGGATAAATCAGAAGCTAAAATCACAGAGAATGAAGAAAATATAGTGTTAATAACCAAAAAAACTGATGCACACGAAGTAGACATCCAAAACATTCAAGCAAAAATTACTGATCTAGAAGCAAGATCCAGGAGAAATAATATAATCATCAGAGGCATACCGGAAGCTATATCCCATAATGAACTGATCCCTTCTATTATCCAAATATTTGCTACCTTACTCAAAGAGCCAAAAACAGCCCAACAAATGGTAATAGAAAGGGCACACAGAGCTTTGAGAGAATATCAAGTATCAAGCAAACCAAGACCAGTATATGTCAAACTCCTAAACTTCCAGGATGTTAACACAGTTTTGCTAACTGCAAAAAAAAAAAATGGTGGGTCCATCATATGGAATAATAATACAATATCACTTGCTCAAGATCTGCCCCTGCAAATTAGACAAGCCATACAACTTCTCTCCCCCTAGTGTAAGGTTTTAATTGACAGAAGAATAAAATTTCAAATGAAATATGCAAATGCACTAATATTCCAAGTAGATGGAATTAAATACTTGGTCACCAACCATAAAGAAGCCAAAAACACCTTTCTAGCTGTTTTTAAAAAGATTCCAGCCATAGAAAGCTAACTGCACTCACCGGAACGGCTTGCAGAGCTCCAGAAGTCGGCTGCAAACCCTGCGACCAGCTGGGGTCTTTTTTCTGCATTTGTTTTGATGTAGATTCGTGCTGGGCCACTGTTTCAAGTAGTGCAACCCTGATATCTTCTCTACAGGCCACGAGAAACAAACCAGGAAGCACATGACACTTCCGCCCTGGAAAGCTTTCTACATGGCCCACCTCATAATTAAGGGTATCTCATCCAGGGACAAGGAGGTCATAACATCCTTGTATTCTTCGAGATAAAATAAAGAGCACCAAAGTTGCGAGCCCACAGTACTATTTAATGAATTATAAAAATAATAAAACAATGTTAAGCACTTTCATCAACAAGTATGACTTCTTCAGAACAGAGAATCATTCAAAATTCAAGTTTAAATACACAAAACCAGTTAGTCATTGGTTCTAATCCAACCAATTCTAGCAGTGAAAAATCACTGCTCATGAATATATAAATAATTAAAACCGAAGTATTTTTTTACACAGTTAAAATTGAAACATTAAACTCAAAAGCCCCATTGACCACAAAAAGTATAGTATACAACAGTCAATTACATGATAAACTCATTACATGAAAAAATATATCACTTTATAATTAGTTATACTTTAAAAATTCCTACAATATATATTAATATTGTTAGACTAAATCTGCCTTTTCCTTAAGAATGGGTATTATAGTAATGTGCTCATTTAGTCCTGGTGGAAAATCAGCGGCTAGCCTTTACTGCCATAGAAGCTCCTTTTTGTGTAGCACATGTTGCCAGTCTCCACGTCTCACCTCAACAGTTACAAATTCAAGAATGGCAAACTTGAAACATGAAAAATTAGTGCATGAAATACTATGCTTATATAGGCCATTGGTATCTTTCTTATTTTTGATATCATAAAGGTGCTCATATATCCTGGTCTTAAACATTCTCTCTGTCTTCCCTACATAAAATGAAGGAAAGGTATTACACCTAGCTATATATACCAAGCTGCTGGAACAGCAGTTGCCACTTTTTAAAAAAACATAACTTTTATTCTGGTTATCAATGGCTATAGAGCTGTCTTGCAGAATATAGGAACAATAGGAACACCTGCCACAAGGCTTACTTCCACCCCTTTTCTCCTGCATGTTTTTAGAGGCGTTCCCCATCTCCAATAATGATTTTATATTAGGTCCTACTTTAGTAGAAAATATGGGTTTATCACCCAATATTCAAAATATCTCACTATTGGTTTTAAAGATGTTCCAGTTCTTTATCAATATTCCCCTGATCTAGGAATACAAGGGACTGTATTGTATTACACAAGCCTGTTGGAAATTAGGTTGGTACTGAACTTCCGTGTCATTTACTTTGTTATTAATACTATCACCACTAGTACCTAATAAAGGTATATAAGTATCACCCCATTTTCTAAGAACATCTGTAAGTATCGGGTCAATAAAATGTCCAGGATAGCCTCTCTCTAAGAACATATCCCTTAAATGTTCAAACTCTGTTATCAGATCATTTCTCATAGTTGTCATCCTGGCTATTCTTATAGCCTGACCCTTAATAATACTTTTTTTCTGATAAATTGGGTGATGACTATTATAATGCAAATAGCTATTACAGAAAGTATTTTTGCGGTAGATTTTGGAAATATATCCATCCTGAGCTTTGATTAGTTTAGTATCCAAGAAGTTAATCTCTTGTTTATCAAACTGAAAGGTAAATTTCAAATATTCTGCAGTTTTATTCAAATACTGGATAAACTCAGGTATTTGTTCTGATCCTCCATTCCACAAAATAAAGATATCATCCAAAAATCTGCCATAATATATGACATTGGATAAAAATAATTAATTTTGAAAAATGTTTGATTTCCCAACCAAGGAGAACCAAGTTAGCATACAAGGGGGCACAAGCAGCACCCATGGCAATCCCTTTGAGCTGTTGAAAATATTCCCCTTCAAAATGTATATAATTATTTTCTAATATAAGGTTCATAAGTTCACATGTAAGCAAGACTTCATCTGCAATCAAGGATGAATAAGCAAAAAGTACCTCTTCAAAAAAACACAAACCTTCTGTTTTAGGAATGCATGAAAAAAGGTCCTGAACATCTATGGTTAGGAAGAAACGATCAGGAGCCCATAAGTCCTTCTTAATTTGTCCTAAAAAATCCCAGGAATCCTTTAATAGATGGGGGAATTTGTTCGTTATATGTTTTAATTTTTTGTCAACATACACTGCTAAATTGTGTGTTTTGGAACCTGCAGCTGCTACAATAGTCCTAAAAGGTGGCTTTTCCAGGTTCTTATGTATCTTAGGTATTCCAAAAAGGACCAGGATCTTAGGGTGCTTATTCAAGAGAAAATCATAATCATCTTTTGATATTCTCTGGTCCATTAAATATTCATACAGGTAACTATCTAGTCTATGGTATGAGATATGTATTTCATTTTTAGAACATATAGAATAATTATCTACATTGAATAAAATGTTTTGCATGGCATTTGTATAATCCTCTGAACTATACAAAATCACCCCACCACCTTTATCAGGAGTCATAATTCGTATTCCCTTATCTTCTTTTAAAGTCTTTAAAATGTTCCTTTCCTCAGGATTTAAGTTGGGAAATAGTCTCTTCTTCTCTCCCCATATTTTATATAAATCTTCCTTAACTAGCTTTTCATAAGCAGTAACAAGTGGGTGTAATGGAGGATTAAATATACTACTTTTCTTGGGAAAATCTTTAAATTCAGCTCTAGTAGTTTTGTCTGAAAACATGATGTTCAAATTTAGTTTCCTCAGGTATAACTGTAAATCAACCATAACTGTAGCTATGTCAGGTATTCTAGTTGGAACAAATTTAAACCCTTTGGAAAATAAAGAAAAAAGTTATTTTGTGATAAGAACTTCAGAATAATTGTATATATTAAAGCCATTTAAGGTATATTGAATATTATGTTTGCACTGTACTGAGTCTGTAAAATCTACCACCTGGGGTGGCCGTTGTACTGCTGTGTTACCTTGCTGTAGGTTTTGTATATCCCTTGTCTGCGATTTTCTATTCTCTCTGAGCATCTTGGAAGTGGAAAATCCTGAAAATCAACTGAGTACTCTACATCATCTTCCCTATAATTGTCACTTTCTCATTCAGAATTGAAATTGGAATTAGAATTAGCCTTGTCAACCTTTTCCATTGTTACATAAGTTGTAGGACCATATTCTCCTTCATAATAAACTAATTTATCTGTAGGGTACACCTTATGTTGTTTATACTGCCTGCTATCTCTATCTAATTTCTTCACTTTTTTATTACAAATGTTATCACATTTCTGGTCCACCCTGTTAATAATCTTATAATACAATTTCTCATACTGTGTGAATAATAAATTGGTGATCATTTTATCATTTAGCACATTCACTTCATCACAAAGCCTTTTTTCCATTGTCTCATAAAAAGAGACAGTTTTAACTAATAATTCTAACCCCCATTTATTAAACATGTCAGTAAATGCTTTGATGGTATCAGTATCATAATAAATTCCATAAGGGAATTTATTATTATCTGTTCTTCCAGTCAGAAATATTTTGCCAGCAGTCTTTTTCTACCTTTAAACTGTTTTTCTGACCCTAACAATTTCCCTCTCAAAACTTCTTCTGTCCCTTCTCAAAAGAAAATCTCTTTTTTTCTTGTAAATTACCTAGACAATAAGATATTTTTTAAGTGTATACTGCTTGGTATTAAGTATGTTCATTAGTTTTCGGAGAGTACTGTTGGCTAGGCTTGCTGCTTACAAAAGGTCTCTGGTTTTAAAATGTGTTAAATGTGGACACATGTTCACACCCCAAGATCCTTATGAGCATTGCATTCCATGGCCTGGGGGCAGGAATTTTGATGCCAATTTTACGACTGTAAGAATTTTAACTCTTAATTCTTTTGGAGAGGAGTAACAAATTTGTACTAAACGGTAACTTGCACTAAAAGGTTTACTTAAGGATGATAGCCTTAGGGAGAAGGACAAATAGGGTGATAAAACATCTGAAAAGAATTGTTCTCAAAAGAAAGGAAAGAAAAAATGAAAAGGGAAACATCAGAAAATCTCTACATTCTCATTCCAAAATGGCTGCCGACTAGACTAGTCCCTATTCTTTCAGCTCCTCACAGATCTGTAACATCTCTATTTTTTTACAACTTTGTAACAATCTTTTTCCTCAGTTTTTTTCATAAAAAGATTTTACAAATCTTTTTCCATACATTTGGAATATTTTTATCTTCGGAAATCTTACTTTGGGATATATTTTACCTCAGAACAGTTTTTGTGGTGTTATCTGATTTGGTCACCTGCTGCTTCAAAATCTTCCTGGAACCTGACATTCTGTCATCAGCATCTTATCTCTGGGCATGGCAACTAAATCTGACTCCATGGAGACCCAGCCTACGAAGGCCAAATTTTCTTCAGTGCTCTCACCTGAAAAAGATACCAGTTCAAAAAGATTGAGAACATCTAAACAATCTCCTGAAACTCCCAAAGTAAGTAACAAAGACTTGAATGACTCAAATTTTTATTTAGATGAACTAAAGCTAGCATTAAAACCTATACAAAGTGCTATTCAAAACTTCTCAGAGCAATTTGCTGACTTTAGTAAAACTTTAAAGCAAATAAATGACAGAATGGATATCATTGAAAATAGAAATTCAGCTCTAGAGATAAAAACTGTTTCATTGGAAAGTGATCTAAAGTCTAAAGATAAAATTATTTCTGAAATGCAAACTAAATTGATAGACTTAGAAGCCAGGAGTCGCAGAAACAACATTATTATTCGTGGTTTGCCAGAATCTTATGATAATAAAAATCTGCTGTCTGTGACTAAAAGCATCTTTGAAGCATTGTTAAACTGTGAAGCATCCTCAAAAAATATAATTGTAGAGAGAGCACACAGAGCATTACGTCTAAGCCAAGATACTTCTTCACCAAGGATTATATATACTAAGTTATTAAACTTCCAAGACACTTTTCAAATTTTGGAAGCAGCTAAAAGTAAAAAACAGTTTCTATGGAAATCTCACAAATTGTCATTTTCACAGGATCTCAAATAAAACTAAATAGACAAAAACTTTCTCCCTATTGTGCAGACTTGATAAAAAGAGGGATAAGATTTCGTATGTCTTATCCAAATACCTTGTCCTTTACATTTAATGAAAAAAGGTTTATGTGTTCTGATCCTAAGGGAGCAAAAGATATATTTTTTAAAGCATTTAAAAAGCTTCCGGAATCTGTCTCCTAATATTTCACTTATCTGTTGGTTACAAATGTGATGTCTTTTCTGTAAATGCTATGTTACTGCAGACAGTATGTGTCATCTATTTTTCAATTTATTTCTACCAAGGGTGTGCACAGTGTTTATATGTATATATTATATTTCTTTCTTTTTTTATAAAAAAGGGGAAAAAAAAGAAAAGAGATACTGATTTTATTGTGTACAAATATATTTCCTCAGGAATATGGAGCTAGCTTTTGAATTTAAATAAGCCTTGTAGATGCTTTTATATTTTCCGAAGTAGTGTACATGTTTTTTTTCTAGTTTCAATATGTATAGTGCCCTATTTCAGCTATAAGCATTTTGGAGGGAGATTTTGTGACTCTCGAGGCTGGACAGAGAGAAAATCTTCTGTTTTTCTCATCAGCTGCTGTTTCTACTATGCCACACACCTTCTATGAAGCTACGGAGTTTGGCGGTGACGTCATCATTCGCAGAGGACACTCGCTAGTTTCGTTTTAAAGCTGGCTATTGAAATACAACGTTTGTTTACTCATATGCATTAAACCATGTACTTTTTTTGTTTTTTTTTTGTTCTAATTAATATCTGGGCTTACACAATGGATTTATTTTTCAGTTAAAAAGGCATGTTTCGCTTCAGTCAACTGCTGTTTACAGGATACTTTCTTGTTTTAGCGTGGTTCCACTTTTATGGAAGAAATGGTGGAAATTGCCTTTATAGGTCCAGAAATAGCTCTGCTACATCTATTTTCAAGGTACAATTTATATTTAATGTTTATATTAGTTTTTTTTCAAGTCAAATTGAACTGTTTTGATATCTGGTAAGATAATTTGTTTTTCTATATAACGTGCGCATAGTATGAAAGCAATACGAGGGTATTATATGCAAGTTGATTTTCACATGTGAATATTTAGATAAAACGCTAAATAAATATATATTGGGTCATATGTTGTAATAGGAACATGATACAGATGTATATATAAGTACTGTATAATAATCCTGTCTTCCTATTCAGGTTTAATTGTTCTGTTTAAATAATTTTATGTGTGCATACAGGAGAATGGTAGAGTGCATTTCTTGATAGTTTACTGCTCTTTTAAATTAAGAAATGTCTCTCAACTATACAATTCATAGTGTTACTGTTTTTTATCTTTTTTATGATTGACACATTTATTTATTTTGGGATCGATAGGTGAAATGTGCTTCTTGAAGTACAGACATGCCTGTTTCTAGAACCATGTTTCATATGTTTACGCTGTGTGTTAGATTTTACTGTCATAGTTATTCACAATATCACCAAAATGAAACATGATGTATTTTACTGTATGACTATTTGCTTGAATTTAATTCATCTTGTTCTGCTATATATATGGTTATCTTCTACATAACCAAAACTTCATTTTATGTTTGATATAATCAATATTAGTTTTACAGAAAGTATTATATATATGGGGTAATGTTAAATCTATCTTCCTTATACTTTTCATACACGGTAATCTATATAAATTTGATTCATTTTAATATCTGGAATGTGATGTTGAGGAAATTCTTTAATTTGCTATATATTTTACTTAAAATTGGAGCTTGTATACTAAATACGTGAGTAGGGATTGAGCATGTTGGACATCTTGAATTTAGTTAGATATGTAAATATGTTTGATATTATAATAATGTTTTTTTGTTTAGTTAGGCTTGTATACAAAGTTTATTATGCTTATTCAATGCAATTGATATTGATAGTGTTAACCAAAATCACTTACTTGATTCATTTTTATTTTTCTTCTCTAGCAGGGGGTGGGTGGTTAGGCACCGGGTACTTGGGAAGGAATATTACAGGATCTTTAAAACAATTTTTTTAGGAGACATCAAGATACATTATAATAAGTATAAGGAACTGAGGTTTATAGTTAATATTACATTTTGTCAAATCTTATATATATGTTATACATCTATTTTTATTTAATAGTATGACCTTAAATATTGACTCATGGAATGTGAGAGGAATACAAAATAAAAACAAGAGATCCCTACTATTTCATCTTCTATTTAAATCCCAGGCTAATATTTGCTTTCTACAAGAGACACACCTAAATAGAGAAGACTTTGATAAAGAAAAAAACAAGAAATGGATTAAAATGATAGTAGCAGCTGGTAACAGTACAAAATCAAGTGGGGTAGCCATTATAATTAAAAACAATTTTCAGGGAACTATTTCTGATGTGAAATATGATGTGAATGGAAGATGGTGTTACATTATCTCCTGTTTCCATAACATTGATAAGCCAATTATATTTTTTAATCTTTACGGCCCTTGTGAACAACAACATATCTTCTTTATACAAATTTATAATATTCTCTCCTCTTTTAAAGATCATTATTTTATTTTTGGGGGGGGGATTGGAATGCTATCATTAATCCTGACACTGACCGTACTAGTAGATCCTCCTCGTATAATTTCCAAGCATCCATTGCTTTGGAAGAAATAATAATGGACCTCAACCTTACAGACCCTATTTCTCTCATAACACAGTATGACAGAAAAGACATTTTCACATATTACTCAAAATGTTATAAGTCATGGTCAAGATTAGTTTTTTTCCTTATTTCTAACTTTCTTACTCATAGGAAAATTAATTACTCTCTTAAACCTAGATTTTTTTCTGACCACTCTAGAATATCTCTTGGAATTAGTTTGGCCTCAAATACACCAGATTCATCTTCATACAATAGTTGGACACTGAATAACAATTTACTTTCAAATGAAAATACACATAAATTAATAACTGAAACAATAAAGGAAACATATCTTAATCTAGTCACATCAGATATTCCTTTAGATATACAATGGGCCGCATGTAAGGCAACCCTTAGAGGTATATTAATTAACAAAGCATCATATTTTAAAAACAATATAGAAATAAAGAATTACAGCTAAAATCAAAAATTCAAATTTTGGAAAATCAATACAGAATATGTCCTGATTCCTCTGCATATGAACTATTATTAAGTTCCCAAAAAGAATTATTGCTTCTACATCAACATAATCTTACCATATCAGAGCAAAGGCTCTTAGCTACATACTCTGAATGGGCACAGGTTCCTTCTAAAGTGCTAGCCAGAATAATTAAAGGTAATCAATCTCTTCCTAGAATTTTGTCACTAAAATATAACAACAAGAGTTATAATACTGATCTGGAAATTATGCAGCTTTTTACATCATTGTTTTCAGAGATATACTCAAAGGAAAATAAACCTAGGGGTAAACAGCATATAGTGAACTTTGCGTCCTCTATTAAATTTCCTAGGTTAAACAATCAACAAAAGAATACACTCTCTGCCCCATTGACTATTAAAGAAATATTGGAAGCTATTAGTAGACTTAAGGCTAGTAAATCTCTGGGACCAGATGGCTTCACATCTGAATTTTTTAAAACTTACTCATCTGAGCTTTCACCCCTTCTTTTTGAAATTTTTAATTACATAATGATTTATGGTATATCTGACTTGTATTGGAACACCTCAAAAACCATTTTAATTTTGAAAAGAGACAAAGAAAAAACTGATCCTAATAATTATAGACCTATCTCTCTGATTAACATTGATATCAAAATCTTAGCTTCTTTACTTGCTTTTAGACTAAAAAATGTTTTACCATTCTTGATTTCTTCAGAGCAGGCGGGCTTTATGTCACATAGACATTCATGGGATAATACCTTGACAATTGATTCTCTTATTCACTTTGCTAAAAATGACTCAAATCCAATGTATGCACTGATCCTTGACGCCGCTAAGGCTTTTGATAGGGTTAATTGGGATTTTCTTTTTCACATTAAGTCTTGCTTCAATATACCATCTACCTACATAGACTTTATTAAAATTTTATATAAAAATTCCTATACCTTTCTTTATATTAATAGGAAAGTATCCAAAAGTATAAAGATCATTAATGGCACAAAGCAAGGATACCCGTTATCTCCTTTTTTATTTAATCTATATATAGAGCCCTTATTACTATATATAACACAAAATACCTTCCATAAGATTCCTAGAATTCTTAACACTAAAGTTTGTTTGTCGGCTTTTGCAGATGATCTTGTAATATATTTTCAAACACCCTGCTCAGACCTTTCAAAACCAATTGGTTCTATTGAAAAATTCTCAGAGGCCTCAGGATATCAGATTAACACTCAAAAAACACATATTCTTCCCATAAATCCACTTGCTCACAAATCATATTTGTTTCCTGACTCTGCTTTCCGGATAGTTCAGAATTTTAAATATTTGGGGATTCATATAAATCATAATGGTCTCTCCACATTTCAAAATAATCTAGCTAAAGTATGGTCGTCTATTATACTTGATTTGAATAGATGGAAATTGCTAAATTTATCACTTCTATCAAAAGCAGCTATAATAAAAATGAATATTCTCCCCAGACTGCTATTTCAATTCAATGCTGTGGATCAGTTGATTCCAAAATCTTTTTTTTCAAAAATTAATAAAATTCTGACTAGTTTCTTATGGTTTCCCAAATCACTAAGAATTTCTTACATTAAGTTAATCTCTCCTAAAAATAAGGGAGGACTTGGTCTTCCGAATTTTCATCTTTACTATTTGATTATCTCGGCCAATAAACTATTATCTATTTTAAATATAAATACTGAGAAGTATAATCAATATCCTATTTGGACAAAAATTATGGTATCAACACATTTTAACTAAAAATATTAATCCATTAGCTCTTCCTTTCCGTTCATTAGGTGTCATGAATAAGTTAAAAATTTCTAACTCTCTAAAACAAAAAATTATTGCTTTTCAAGAACTGTTAAAACTTGTCAATTTAGAAAATATATTTCAATTAATGCAACCTCTCCATTTAAACCCTAATATTAACTTAGATAATATTTCTATTAATCTTTCAAATTTTCCCCTGATCAAAGATCTCACTGTTTGGGATCTGATACAGTACAAAAATGAAACTCTCACTAATATCATAAAATTCTCAAGGTTAATGCTAATTATTTAACCATTTTACGTCAAATGAGAGATATCGTCAATGCTAAGTTTTTACACACCAATGCAGACAACACAGATATCACTAATTATAAAGTGGTTATACAAGTCCTTACGCTTCCAGAGAAAATGTTATCTAAATCTTATAATCTTATAAATCAGATAATTCATAATACAGTGTGCCTCTTTTCTAATTATTGGGACAAACGCAATTCTCACATATCTATAAATCAGAAACTCTCAGCTATTAAAAATACATTAGAATACTCGCCTTTCAAAAAACTCTTTTACACTCAACTAATGATTAATAATAACGCATATTTCACTCCTTCTAAACTTAACACATTTGATGCTAATAAATCGCCCTCATGTTCTTGTTGTTCTCACCCTAATGCAGATCTTCTACATATTTTTTGGTCTTGTTATCATTCACACAAACTTTGGACTTCCCTAAAAGTCCGTTTACAGAAAATGGGTTATCATAAATCCACCCTATCCTGGGAGACTGCATTGCTACACTTACCAAATATTTATCTCTCCAAATTGGACACGCAAGTGCTAATATACATATGTTCACTTATAAAATTATATATCACCCAAAATTGGCTAGATCGTACTAAACTGAATTGGAATAATTTTAAAATTCTAGCCTATACATATATTAGTGCACAGAAAACGATAGGGAAAAGTCCCAAGAAGTCGGCACATATCAACAAAGCTATAGAAAAGGTGTTACATATTATTAATAGTGTATAGTTGGCTACTCTCCTTTTGGGATTCATAGACCTCAGTCTACTCTATATCCTCATACTTGTTTTATTTTAGATCTATACCTACTTTGATATATTCTTTGGTTAACATTTGTATATGATGTAGATAGTTATTGTATGTTCTCAGACAGCATTGAGATAAAACATTTATCATACAAAATTGTGTTATCATAAATATCTCCTAACTTTTCATTTTTTCAATATGTATTTTAATTTTGTTGTTGTTGTATTTTTATTTCAGTATTTTAAAAATTTAATAAAAAGTTTTTTGAGAAAAAAAAGAAAATCTCTACATTCTATTTTTACTTATGCACTACCTAACCCCCCTCACAGCAACATGGTTATGTCCAAGGTGGCCTTGCATTGTGTACTAACAGTGTATCTCCTGCCTTTGCAACAACTCAGCCAGGTCCACCTCCCACCTTTACTGGACCATACAGTCTCCCAGTGACATCATCAACCTCCAAGCACAGCCACCGGGATAGGCATGCCCACCTCTCCCTGCTGCTGTGTGAATCACCTGAGGCACTAATCAAACCTGGGTCATAGTCAGGACTTTGTCTCGCTATACTACTGGAGGAGCATTCTCTCCAGGACCTTCAGCAATCCCCACTCCTTACCACCCCTGCGCTACCACCACCTAAAGAGGAAACCTCGGGTATGACCAGTTCTAATCTAAGGAGGAAAGTGGGAAGCTTCTTCTCTGACCAGGAGTTGCCCATTTTTTTTATCCTCTAAACTGGTATTTGCTGCTTCCTCCTACTCCTCAAGGTCCCCTCAAAAACCTACCCATCTCATTTGTGACAAGATGATGTCTGCCTTTGTGAAGGCTTACTTCCAGTTTCGTGTTATCTCTGCCACCTTGAAGTCCAGAATGGAATGAGAAGAAGCCCCACCTGTTGTTATTAGGGCTCATTCCCGGGGGCCCTGATTCAGATATGGGAGTTTCAAAACTGATGAGATCCTGTACCAATGTTCTTAGCTCCCCAGGATGCTTTCCCTCATAGTCAATGTTCTACACTGTCACTGAAAATTTCTGGGTCCTTATCAATGTCGATGAAATCAACATTTGATCCTCTTAGTGCCAACGTCTACCTTCATGACATCAGCACTAGAGTCACTGGAGCCAACTGTCAGCACCAAGGTCACCTCTTTCTTAATATCCAGCTGATTACCACTGACTTCTTTAGCCCCAGATATGTGGGTGGAGTTCTTGGTGTCAAGGAGACCATTTAAAGCCACTAGGCAAAAGCAGGCATTCACTGGGTTGTTTCCACCTTCACACACCATGGAAGCAAAACCCTTTGACATTTCATCAGTCATGCTCATGCAAGACAGAGAATATTGCATACTATCCAGGGATCCCTGGGATCCCTGAGAAACATTTTCCTGGGAAGAGCTCAACTGAGTACTTGCCATGCAGTCCCAGGAAGACGATATGCAGAAGGAAGCATTTAGACTCTTCGTTTAAGTGCGATTCTCCAGACACAGATATTGATGAGGGACAGACTTCCCCAGAATACCCTCTGATGGATACCACCTTTGGTGAGCTTTTGGAAATGATGAGGCCAATGGGATCTTGGCCAACTTACCCCACCCACCCCAAAGAAGAGATCCTACAGGAGGTATACAGATCTTCACTCTCAGCATTCTGGGCCATATCCCCACCTGGCAAGTTAATAGACATGGTTTGTTGTAGAGCCTAGACAGCACCTGATGTTACTGAATCCATCCCTCACAAACTAAATGGAGTGCTCAGAACCACACAAATGTAGGTTCCAGTGGAGTAAGGGGCCTCTTGTAGATTCTATAGTAATATCAGCAGCTAAAGATAAATAGGAGAAAACTTCCCCAGTACTCGAAATTACATCCAAACCAAAGAATCAATCAGTTTGGGCACTAATAAAAGGAAAGGCCTTCTTCACACACAGTGACCATGTTTATTGTTCAAATACAAATTCCACAGACAAATAACAAGTGTAAAGCCAGTAAAAAGCCTCAAATCCAGTAAAAGCATTAACACTTAATGTTTCACTGCATTTTTGTTCTAATTTAAGTCTTCATCAGGTGAGTAAGACTGATCCTGACCCTATTGAGTTATTCCTGTCCTCATTGTAAACTATCAGTGAAAAACATTTCCTAATTACCAACAATCAAGTTGTTAAATAAATAGTCCTAAAAAGTAAAAAAATAAATACATCCTCCATATATAAATCTACCTAAATCAGTACTAAAAAGTTATACTATAATTTAACGGGTCTATATTATAACAGAATTCTACAAAGATCGAATGTTATAATATCGAACCCTAAACACTGAAATCTGAAAACATCGAACAGTCAGAATAGCGAATTTTTTCCCAGGGAAAAAATTTGCTATTCCGAGAAACATACACACAACACAAACACACACAAAAAACAGCAATCCACACACATACACTTAAAATCCTACACCTAAACCTAAACTAAACTTTACATACACTACTAGCTATCCACTTATCTTAACCCAATTCTAACCCTAAGGTCTGTCACTATCGCACACTCATCTCACCCGCGCCCTAACCCTAACTCACCTAACCCGCCCCCTAACCCTAACCTACACACAATTGCACACTTACCTGAACCCGGCCCGTAATGTTCCAACATATCGAACGCTGAAAACAGTGAAGCCACAGCAACTGCCCACAGAATTCTTTCCTTGGGAAATAAATTGGTGTCCTGCACATTCGCTGTTTTCAGCATTCGACATTACGGGGTCGATATTATAACATTCGATCTTTGTAGAATTCGATATTATAATATAGACCCAATTTAGCAGACCTAAGTTTAAGAACTGGGGCAACGGAAACCATTTCATTTAAACTTGGGAATCTATTGGCTTCAAATACAATCTGCCAATATAATTCCTTATAATTGAAGCTAATAGATTCCCAGGTTTAAATGAAATAGTTTCCATAGGTCTGCTAAATTATAGTGTAAATTTTTATTTTAGTCACTAGAGGGAGGAAGACTATAAAAACAAAAATTTCCAGGAGACAGACCTGTTTTATTTAAAACTGTTTCAAATGTTTAAACTAACAGATGTTATGAAAAGCTATTTTATACACAATATTTTACATACAATTTTTCTTTAATAGTGATTTAGGTAGATTTATGCTTGAAGGACGTGTTTATTTTTTAGGATTTACTATTTATTTAAAAACTTCCCTTCTTCAGAAAAGAGACATCCAAGAGTTCCCCCCAGACCAGTGAGGGTCCACATTTTACTCCAGATTCTTCTTGGTCTCTAAACATCAAATCTAACAACATGGCAGTGGTATGGTACATCAGGAACCTGATCCTACCCCACTTTGTTGAGAAACTATGTGGCTATTGGAATGGGAAATATCCTCACATTGCTTTCTTATAGCAACATACATCACAGGGGAATCCAGTGTAATATTGGACGTGCTGAGCAGGCACATATTATATATATATATATATATATATATATATATATATATATATATAGATATAGATATATGAGTCTACTTGATATGGCCGACATTTCAGAATGTAGAAAACCATATGGCCGAGACCATATGATCGACATTCAAAATGTTGACCATATAAAAGTAAAAAAAAAAAACACAACAAAATCTTACCTTCACGCTGCAAGCTATGCTGCCCTGCACCCACCTCTGGGGGACTCCACGCACAATACCCCTTGAACTTAAATATACCAACTCCGAGATCGCACTATAGTGTGGAAGATAGAAATCTTTCCATTCCATGCTATTTGCAGATGCTAGTTCTGCATGGTCGACATTTCGAATGTTGATCATATGGTCTCGGTCATATGGTCTTCAACGTTATACATATGAATATATATATATATATATAT
Organism: Protopterus annectens; assembly: GCF_019279795.1. NCBI lineage: Eukaryota > Metazoa > Chordata > Ceratodontiformes > Protopteridae > Protopterus > Protopterus annectens. Next base: position 1,446,232,996 of record NC_056726.1, read on the forward strand.
ATATATATATATATATATATACACACACACACAGGTCCCTGTCAGATGATCGAGTTTTCAGAAACTCGAAATTCATATGGTAGAGACCATATGATTGAGTTTTTGAAAACCCAAAGCTTTTTAATGGAGATCATAATACAGTGCGGATAGGGAAATTTACCCTTTTCCCTCACTGCAGTGAGATCTCAGAGTTGGTTTATATAATTTGCAGGGGGTATGGGGGTAGGGGGGCATGCCCCCCTCCAAAAATGTAAAAAGGGTAGATTTTTTGTGGGATTGTTTTGCGTTTTTTTTTTTTTTTTAGAAATTTGATCATATGGTCTCGACTGCGTGAATTTTGAGTTTCTGAAAACTTGATCATCTGACATAGCCATGCACACAGTTATTTATATATATACACATATATATATATATATATATATATATATATATATATATATATATATGGGTTAACTTCATTTCATCGACAGACTATTTCACTGACAAGCAAATCAGCAAGACCATTTCACTGAAAGTTCATTTCACTGACAACTCATTTCATCAACAGTGATATATGGCCTGTTCCCCACTGTAGTGCAATTCTATATGTTAGATTTAGTTGGTATTGCATTGGACACTAGAACCATCATACTCACTTATCCCTCGCCAAACTGTCACTTTTGAAAGAACATCGAGGAGCAACAGAAGTCTATGCTTGGCTAGCAATTACAACCTACTCTGTTAAGATTTATTCCTTACCTCTTTTTTATAGGCTTAGTTTTGTATGGCATCACTCTATCTGGAGAAGTAGAAGGAAGCAGCTCACTACAAGGTGAAGAAGAGGGTCTCAAGTTGGCAGCAAATTTATTGTTGACAAGTGAAATGTGCCTTTGCAAGCATGCTAGGGGTTTACAGTGTCTGAAGCAATACCACGTAAATTTATCATTCAGGTAAATACATATCTTATGTATTTTTAAATAAGAATTATAACCTAGAGGTCATTCAAAGCTGTTTTGTCCCACTTAAATGGGTACTGCATGCCAACCTTTAAGAGATTTTCTTTTCTTCAATTTTTACCTCCCAGCCACTGTTGACAGTAGCCCTCCAGCTGTTTTCTGTAACTCCAACATTCTTGTCCTGTCATGTATAGTAGCAACATTGTGAAACAACCCTTCACTGGAAGATTCCTTGCTATGAATAAAACCCATAGTCTGTTATTAAAGAAATGAATGGAGCCACACAGTGAGAGGAATGGGAGGACTTAGGCAATCACATTTGCTGGCTGGCTGTGGAAATATTTGAATTTTCTTTACTCATTTTGCATACTTGGAATGTGTTTTTGAAGGGAAATTTTATAATGGACAGTGGAAGGTGGTCCGTAATATAGTTCAATAGTTTATTTTAATAATTTGAAAAATAACTGTGTTGGGCAAAATGTCAATCAAAACACAGACTCCACTGCAAATGTATAAACCTTAGTATTATTCCAGTTATCAAGCAGTTTTTCTTTTAAATAGGTATAATCATTCAGACTGTTTAATTAATACAGGGAGTTTATTCCACATATCTAGAATAGTGTGCGCATGTGAAATGCCCCAGTTGCTACATGGTGGTGGGTAGACAATAAGGCTTGAATCTTGTACCTTGGGCCCAAGTGATAAGAGCCTGAATTCCCTACCCACCACCATTTGTAAAACATTTGCAGATTTTTGCCTCATATTTGTTCTGTTCCTCATAAAATCTGTGGTTTCTATATTTTTGCTACTTAATACAGCCAGTAGTGTAGTGGTGCAGTGGTAGCATTGTTGCCTGATAGCTATTGGTTGTCTGGTTTGATTCTTAGCTAGGGTGCCTTCTGTGTGGAGTCTGCATGTCCTCCCTTTGTTTGCTCTGGTGTCCTCAATGGATATTTGTCCCTATTTTTGGACTGTATTCCCCCATTATTGGCTTTGTCCAGATTTTTTGTGCCAAGGTTGAGAGCTATGGTGATAACTGAACTCACTGAATATGTTTGGGGGCTGTATTCCCCCATTATTGGCTTTGTTCAGGTGTTTTGTGCTAAGATGTTAACAGCTATTGTGAGAGCTGAATTCACTACATGGTAGCCATTTAAGTTTCAGTCTTCCTTTCTTGCATAAAAATAGATGATTTGGCATAGTGGTATGTTGGTCTGACTGTTTTGCACAGGGTCCTGGGTTCAATACTTGGCAGTGAAATGTATGGTGGTAATGCAGCATTTTATTCTAGCAACTTTCCAACATTATACAAGCAATGTTTAAAATGTGTCCCTGGTTTTTGGGCTTTTGTCCCCCCCCCCCCAAATACATTTTGGCTTGTGCTGCAAAGTTCAGAGATACAGCTAAGTGTCAAGTAGATTTTACAAGGAGCTGAGAGCTGCAGGGGAACAAAAGTTTAGTGCTGCTTATGCGAGTCTGCTTACATTGTTAATAGCACAACAGGTAGTGTACTTGCATTTGATGCAGAAGGCTGTGGGTTCTACTCCCACAGTAGGTAGATCCATTGCTGATACTGTACTCTGTTGTAAAAGGGATGAATGCTGTAGTCCTCTTTGGCGAAGATACCTAGTTACTATGAACCTGTTATCAGTTTGCCATCCATTCCCTATTGCGATATTACTAGCTTATCATTTTTTAAAGCAACATAGCAATTTATTCCTCAAGGGCAACAGGCACTTTATTTGTAGATGAAACAATGACATATAAAGTTGTTTGCTAGCACTAACTTCTTCATTAGTTAACATAATTTTTAATGTGGAATTATTTAGATGACTTTTACTTCTTCAGAAATCGTGCATATTTATTGATACTGGTGGACTGTAGAAGTCTGAGTAGACTTTTATGATGGAAATGTTCTGAATTGGGCAGTTTTGTCATTATTGCTGCATGCATTTTGTTTCATTGTTTACCGGAAAAAGTTCAAAACAATAAATTTAAAATGCCCTCTAACAACTGTACTGTATTGTATAAGGAATATAATTTAATACAGTCAGGAAGGTGTATCAAAGAGCATATGTATGTTTCGTGTTCAAGGGGCCTATGATTTGAAAACAGACCAAAATTAATCTTTATCTGCCACTGGCAAAATGTATTTTCTTTGAATGTGGGTTTCAATGCTGTTTCAATGAATGTGAGTTTCAAGGGCAGAGAAGTTTTAATGCTAAGTCTATTTTCATTGTAAGACTGCATTGCTTTGTTTAGCAGATATCTATTAGGGTTTATGCTGCAAAATATAAAATAAAACTTTCAAATGAGATCCATATCATCGCAGAAGTAAAGCAGTATGCACATTACAGTGTTATTGCAAATGGTATGAAATAACCATGGAATGGGACATTGGAATGGCTGCAGGGGGGACGCTCCATTCGACCATGATGTTGTGAGAGGGGGAAGGGCAGCCAACTCAGACAGCCCTGGCTGAACTATACCTCTCAACTGTCCAGAATTTTGCAGAATGAATAGATTTTTGCTTCTTATTTTTGGTTTGTTCCTCATAAAATGTGTGGTTTTCTGCCAAATCATTTAGGAATGAAATCACTAAATAATGACAGACATTGAGTTTCAGACGTCATAACCTTCAGAAAAATGCATGCTAAAGCAAGACCTGTTATTCTATCAACTGTCTTAAGTTTATACAAGAGCAATTTTTAGTACTGTTTGTATGTTCCCCCAATATATTTGGCCTTGTCCAGATTTCCTGCATTAAGAGGATGAGAGGTATGTGCAACTAAATCACTTTATAGAATTAGGAATATCCAAACCTCTCAACTGTCCCCAATTTTGGCTCAAAATGTTGCTCTCCCCATAATAATCTCTCTGTAAAATGGAAATTTTGGAAGAAAACGTGGAGGGTTTACAATTATAAATAACTGTAATGATCAGAGTTATAGATTACTTTTATTTCAGAAATGCATGTAGATGCTCTTATTTTATCAGCTGCTCAAGTTAACAGTACTAATTTTAAAAAGGTGTCCCTTCTTTGACAGGTTCCCAGCTGTATTGTGTGGCAATTTTATATTTTTGCATAACACATTTGGTCTGTTTTTCATAAAATTGTGGTTTTCTGGCAAATTAGTAGCATATCATTAAAGATTGAAGTTAGAAAATAATGGTAGACATTTGAGTTTCAGATTTCATACCCTTCAAAAATTCATACTAATGCAAGACCTACTACTATTCTATTATCTTTCTAAGTTTATAAGAGCAATATTTAAAAATTGTCTTTATTTTTGGGCCTGTGTCCCACTTCTATTTATGGCTTTGTCCAGATTTCTTGCTCTGAGGTTGACAGGTATGAGTGTCAGAGCCATCACCGTCAGCCAGAGACATTTCAAACTGTGACCTACTTGTTGCACTCCATTCCCCATTTTAGTGGCTCTGGATGTGTCCAAGCAAGGCAAGGAGCAGTTATGCAGTGTAAGTGTGCAGAGTATTCCCCCATCTGAGGTAGACCACAAGTACGATCATGGCTTTTCATCTGTCCTTGATTTTGAAGAATGTTCTGGTTTTCTGTCATATTTTTATACTGTTGATTTATGCTTCTTATTATTCAGAAAATGCATGCTGTTGCAGTGCCCTGTTGCTCTGTATTAAAGTAGCAATGCTTTAATGACCATCAGGTAAGCTTGTCAGAGATTGTAAGATGCAAGTAAGCTTTAATAAGCATAGTGTTAAAAAATTACCAACATTGAAAGCCTTTTCATTGTTGCCATGCAGAGAATATTTACATAACTAGACAACGAATAAGCCTTAGGTATTGAAATGCATATGACAGTATTTGTAATAAAGGACAGGATTACAGCATTTTCAGAAGCTCATTACATTTGTTGGAGACTTGCAGTTATCTTTGCAGGCTTTACCCGTAAACTAACCAGAATGCCAATCTATTATATGTGCTCCATAACTTGTGCAGTAATCCTTTAAGCAATTTATCTTGAGCTTGTTTCTTGTTCGCTGTTCATTTTTTACTTTGATCATGTGTTCTCCATGAAACAAGTAGATAGTTGTTGTCAGGCAGCAGGTCTTTTTTGGATAAGAAACATTTTTATAAGTGGTGGTATCACAGAGATTGCTATTTTCAGCAGGTTACTTCGTAATTTTATAAAGCTGAATATAAATTATAATTAGAACTGCAGTGCAAGGAGAAGTGGTTTGAGCTGAGTGCTGCTTGTTTTTTCTTTATACTTGATTTTCACTGGCATTCCAGTAATGTATTTAAAAAGCAATTTATTTTTTCATGCCTCACAACCTTTGTGTTTCCATTTAGATATTAAGTAAGTTGTTATGTAGCCAATGCATTGAAATATTTTTTTCTTCTACACTTCATTTTGTCTTTATTGGACTCTCGTAATGACGGTTTGGCACCCAGGGCAGTGTATTTAATTAAAGTTCCAGTTGTTGTGGTTTTGAGCATAGCTCCACCCCTTTCTAGTTGGTCACACCCCTTCCCATTGGCCCCACCCATTCAGCTGTCTCATGCACCCCTCTTTAATTTGAAGTCACCAGCTGCCACTGGGTACTACTGAGTCTTTCTTGTTGTGGAATTAAACATTTTTATTTGATACTACCAAGTCTGGTTCTTGGCTACTTGGAGTGGTGATTCTGTTTTTTCTTGGTGCATTTTTTCCACTCCGTACACCATTTTGATGTTCTTGGTGTTTTCTTGGTGTACTGTGGCCATCTCGAGACTCTGCTTTACAGTTGTGGCTGGAATGGAAGTTTATCTTTGGTGTTTGAGGATGAATTTGAGTCTATGCCATTCCCTTGTGGTCAGCGAGTGGAGGCGGCTTTCAGCAATATTTTGCAGCTTATTTTAACCTTGACAAGCAAGGTTTCTGATCTACAAGAGGCAGTTCTAAAACTACAACACCCAGTTACTCCTAGGTTCGAAGGAACAGGAGGACGTCAGCAAAAGGAGATAGGTGGAGTGTCATCACTTGTTAACCATACGGTGAATCGAGGCCATTTGGCAGTGGAAACGGGTGTTACAGCACAAGGGGGAGTTGAAACGGTTAGCACTTCACATGGAACTCATGGACTTCCACAGACAAACAATCGTTTTAAGGACTGGATTAAAAATGACCTTGGGTTATTTAAAACGAGTAGTACTAATGAAAATGATACTATGGAAGCAAGGTTAGTCAGACTTGAACAGAAGTTAACTAAAGTTTGGCACCTTCAGTGTGACAATGCTTATTTAACTGAGTGTGTGGCTAAGTGCAGGGTCCCTAAGGGACAGCGTGTCTTTAGATTTCCCAATGGAGTAAAAAAGGGACAGACAGAGTGAGAAGAACTGTTACAAATGTTTGATCGCCATGGTATTGAACTAATGGAATTTATTGTTAGGGTTAACAATAAAAATATTGATGAGTTACTAGCTGAAATTGATAATAAGAATGAAATTATTTTGAATAATATTAATTTTAATAATTTTTTTGGGCAAATAGAGTGTTTGACAAGGTTGAACATGATGTGGGGAACAACATAGAAAGGAAAAAGAGGAAGTTGGTGAGGGACGAATTTGAATACACTAATAATTTAGCTTACCCTTTGTCCAAAGCTTACACTGAAATGGGGGACGACAATGTAGGCAACCAGAGGATTGACAACTATAACACTAGGCCAGACCCTACTCAAAGGGAAGGTGGTAGGGATACTACATATGACCAAGAATATCCCTCTCTAAGGAGGTACGAAAGACTTCAAAATAAAAACAATTTTAGGAATGATAATAATTTTTTTAGGACAATGGGGTGGGGGAAGGGTGAACACTTACAGGAATCAGAAATAATGGATGAAGAACAGTTACCACTAGATATTTGTACTTGTGATAATACAACAGTGAGTGAAGCAGATGAGATTACTACTTCATTCGGGGGAGTCCTACACACATTCCGGGGTTTAACATTTTCAACTATGCAGGTATTGAAATAAGTAAGGACCTTTTTTCGCTTTTAGTGAAGGGAATAACATTTGTACCATCTAGGAAGGAGGATGTTTGTACTGCTTTAACTGAATTTAAAATTTTCAGTAGAAAGATGAACTTGAAATATCTGTTTAGGGACAACACTTCATATAATGAAAAGAAAAAATTAAAAAAAAAGAGCTGCTATAACCCACCTCTACACACCCTTATAGGGACATTTGACAAGATATGCTCCCAGGAGCTATATCAAATGTTGAAACAACACAAATATAAACAGTTCAACTTGACTAGAAAAGAAAAAGAACTGTTAGAAGAACTAAGAAGCAAGTCTAGTTTGAGACTTATGAAACCAGACAATGGTGGGGAGATGACTATTGTTAATACTGAAGATTATAACAACAGAATATTTGGTATGTTACAGGACGAGAATAAATACCAGTGTGTTTTTAGAAACTAAATAAACATTGCTTACAAGAAAATTAAAATGACACTGGAAGACTCTCTACTTCAGGGAGTTATTAATGAAGAAACCTACCATTTTTTGCATAATGAGCATCCAATTCCATTTGCCTTTGGTATTCCGAAGACCCATAAAAATATTTATGATCCCCCATACAGACTTATAATCTCCTGCCAAAACAGTATTTCCTACTCATTAGGGGTTTTTGCTTACTGGGTGGTGAGGAAATCCTTAACCCATATTGACCATATGTTAGTAGACTCTTGGGATTTTTTTGGGTCGGATAAAAGAAGAACATTATAGTGAGGAGGTTAACTTTTGCACAGTTGATGCTGTGGACTTATTCACTTCTATACCCCATGAGTTAGGCTTGGAATATTTTCATGAGGTACTAGTTGAGAAAACTAATTTGGGGAACACCATGGTCAATTTTATTATGGTGTTAATGGAGATTATTTTGATGAACAATTTCCTTAGTTTTGGTGGGGAGTTTTTCCACCAGACAAATGGTATTAGCAATGGGTAATAGTTGTGCACCTTTGTTTGCAAACTTAGTCATGTACCGTTGGGAAAGTGAGTTCAGTTTTAAAAGTCCATTTAAAGACTCTTGGGTGGTGTATTTAAGATTCTTTGATGATCTTTTCATTCTTTGGGAAGTAGGGGACCAACATACCAACTTCTTAGATTTTCTTAACAATCTTTGTAATTATTTTAAATTTACTGGTAATAGTGGTAGCTCTAGGATTAACTACCTGGATGTGTGTATTTGGAAGGACTCAAATAAGAAGTGTTTTCAGTCTAGTGTTTACCAAAAACCTACTTTCTCAAATGACTATCTTAGTTCCGGAGTTGTCACCCCCACTTTGTGAAAAGGAATATAGTGAAAGGTCAGATGGTGTGTATAGCCAGAATGTGCTCTGACTTTGATACAGTTAAGCTAGAAATGGACAAACTGATCAAAATGTTTGTAGCCAGGGGGTACCTGTCGGATTCTGTGGTTACCATTAGCGAGCAAGTCACAAGTGAATGGGGTAATAGGTACAAATCTCTACTTGGGGTTAGCCAGAATAAGGAACTTGAAGTCACTCACCAAGAAAATAATGATTTATGTTATTCTATGGTTCTGACTTTTTGGGACACTTTGAACCTCATTAGAGAGATTATAAGGAAAAATTGGGTTTTATTCAAAGTGAACCAAAAATTGATGGCTGTTTTAGGTGATGCACCCATTTTCTCCTATAGGACCAACAGGAATTTGAAAAACTTGTTAGAACATCATATTGAGAGTAAGAACAAGAATATTAAGGGAGCTACCAAGTGTGAGGCATGCGAGTAGTGTAAATACATTATCTCGTGCCCTACTGTTTGCTTAGGTTCCAATGACTTTGAAGTTAGGTTGGCCACAGGAACTTGTAACACCAACGGTGTAATCTATATTGCTGTATGCCAGGGTTGTCACAATTTCTATATAGGTAAAATGGAAAGGAGATTTCGGAAAAGAATTTATGAACACCTATATAGTATTAGGAAAAATGACAACAATAATGCACTATTCAGGCATATTAACCTCAATCCTGACCACTTATTCCATTTTGATATTTTGGAGGTGGTAGGTATGGACATTAGAAGGGGTGACTGGACCAACAAATTGGATAGGGCTGAAATGCGATGGCAAATTCGTTTGAATGCCACTGTAGCCCCTGGTATTTATGATCACATTTGTATCAAGCCAGAGTTGAAACCTAGGGCTACTAAGTTATAGTATTGGTGTTATTATATACCATACTTGTCAAACACTTTGTACTAGTTCAAAATTGTATTTATGTATTATGTGTTGTTGTTTTAGAATGATTTTTTAGGGTGTATGTTTTTAAAGTTTAATTAGTGTGTTAAGTGGGGAGGGGACTGCTTATTTAAGGTGTGTCAATGATGTATTACACAGTTTTGAAGAAGTCTTGGATGACGAAAGCGCTTGACTGAATGTGGTACTACTGAGTCTTTCTTGTTGTGGAATTAAACATTTTTATTTTATACTACCAAGTCTGGTTCTTGGCTACTTGGAGTGGTGATTCTGTTTTTTCTTGGTGCATTTTTTCCACTCTGTACACCATTTTGTTGTTCTTTATGCTTAAAGCAAAATGGGCATGTTTAAAGTAAAACGAGCACAAGAAAAGTATAATGGGCATGGAGAAAGATTAAATGAGGAAAACTAAAATAATAAGGGCAAAAAGGGCACATTAAGCATAAATAAAGCAAGATGACTGCATGTTTCTTGGAAAACAGTGTTATGTTTTGGCATAAGTACTATTTCACACTGTAGTCAGGGCATAACTACAGGTATTCGAAGTATTTTAAAGAGTGTAAACGTGCTTACATTGTGTGCATATTACTGTAAATTTATCCTGAAGTGTTTATTTGTGTGTAAAGTGCCACTGTTTCATGAAGCAAAGTCAAAATACACCCATTCTGAAAAGTTTCTTGTGCCAGGTATGTCTTTTCTCAATGTGCCACCATTACAGAGTGTTTCTTGTACTGTAAAGAGTTATTTAGCAAAGTACAGCCATTTTGGGAGAGTTTCAGTGTGCTGTGTACTGGTTATTTGCAAAGTGCAGTTACTTTGAAATGTTCCTTACTCAGCTTCTTCTGCCCAGTTTATTCACACAGTGCAGTTGTTTTGAAATGTTTCTTACTCTGGTAAGAGGTGATTTCTTACAGTTCGGTGAGTTCAAGAGTATTACAGTGCCTGAGAGACTTATTTTGTAAAGTTCAGTTATTCAGAGTCTTGTTGTGCTATTTTGAATAACTACAAATGCTGGCATACATTTCTGGCATATGTATATGTGTGTGTGTGTGTCTGTTCGTGCATACTTGCAAAAGCCTTCAGTGGTATGTTAATATGGCAGATGGATTTCGAAAATCATCACAATTGGGGTTTGATCAGAATATTGCAGAGAATTGGAGAATACTTGAGCAAGAGTACAATATTTTTTATACAAGCAGCTTATTCTGACAAAGATGCATGCGCCAGGGCATTCAGTTTGCTAAACCTAGTTGGGTCAGAGGCCATTGAAAGGGAGTGTTCATTTGCGTATGCACCAGCAATATTTATTATTTATTTACAGTTTGTTTACTGAGATAGTCCAGTGGGCCAAGATGAGCCCATTTTCAATGGTGTCCTGGTTAAAAAAACTCCATGAGAACAATATAAAATGATGACAATGCAATCAATTTTTGTAATACTGGACATGGTGTACAAATCTACAGTTAGCATTGAAAATTTGGAATAAAAATGAAAATATATACACACACACACACACGCACAAAATATATATCAGTTAAAACAAAAAGTGAAATATAAAAAAGCAGTGATGCATATTTACACATAGATTTTTTTTTAACACATTGTACATATTACCAAGGTGGCAAAAAGAGTTTCACATGTAATCTTAATAGAGTTATAGTAATATGATGAAACAGAGGAGAGAATAAGGGAGTGTGAGCAAGTGGGGAATAATGTAGAGATAAGTCATGTGGGATGAGAGCAGGAACATTCCCAGAGGGTTGTGAGGTGGGAATAAAGTAGGGACTTGAAGTTAGAGTGGTTGTGGGTAGTACGAATAAGTGGTGGCAGGGAGTTCCAGAGGCGAGCTAGGGAAAAGAATAATAGGTGTTTGCCTGGTGGGCGAGCAGGCTTGTACACTTCCAGCAAATTCTGGTTAGTGGATCTTAGCAGTCTATTGGGTAGATGCATTTTGAGAGTGGAGACAAGGGAGGGGCAGAGAGAGGGACTTAAGATGAGTTTGTGGGCTTGAGTAAGTTGAATGTAGGTGAGATGGTTAGGTAGTTCTAGCCAGTTTAATTTGTGTAGGGCATTGCAGTGGTGAGAGGAGGATTTATAGCTGGTAGCACTCTTAGAAATTTTATTATAGCAGGAGGATAGTTTTGTCTTTAGGGAAGACTGAAGGTTAGTAAGAACTGGGGCACCATATAAGAAAGAAGGAATGAGGAAGGTGGTAGAGAGTACAAACATTAGTAGACGGAGTTATGTAGCAGTTGTGGCAGAAGAGCATGCCGAGTTTCTGGTGGGTTTTCTTTATGTTAGCTTGTAGGTGAGTATCAAATTTTAACTGTTCATCAATAAGGATTCCTAGAAGTTTTGAGTGGGATACTACCTCAAGATATGTATTGTTTTGGCTAGAAATGGAGAATGAATTTTTATCTGTAATTATATTTTTGAAGGGATAAATAATATGAGTTTAGTTTTTGATGCATTGAGAGATAAGTGGTTATTTAACATCCAGTGTTCAGTTTACGAGAAAGCATCCTGGGTTACATTTAAGAGAGTGGTGGTGGAAGTTGTGGAGCAGATGATTGTGGAGTCATCTGCATACTGAACAAGTTTAGTGTTCTTAATGTTCTGGTGGAAGTCATTTATGAAAATGTTGAACAGTAGGGGACCAGTTTGGAACCTTGGGGTGCTCCTGTAAGAGTATTAAGGAAGGAGGAGTTTTTTTTTTTCTTCCATTTGACAGCTTGTTGTCTATCGGAGAGGTAACTAAAAAACAGTTGATAGAAGAGTAAGAGGGTCTATATTAAAAAAACAAACAGGTGTTTCGGCGAACTCCGAGATTGCACTACAGTGAGGAAAGGGGTGAACACATGGGGATGGCCAAGCGGTTTCTTTCCCATGGAAAGAAATCGCAGTTTTGAGCATTCGCACTTTAATGCGTTCGCTTATTAAATGTCAACCAAGAGGTTTTTGCTGAAAAACCTCTTCTGTCTTTTAATATAGACCCAAGTAAGATAGGTTTAGATTAGAGAGTTTGGAGAGGAGTAGGTTATGGGAGATAGTATCAAAGGCCTTGGATAGGTCCAGAAGGAGGGTAGATGCTAGGTGACCAGAGTGCCGTGCTTTGTTGATGGTTTCAAGGAAGGAGTGGAGAGTGGTAGTAGTACTGTGGCCAGGACTAAATCCATGTTGTGTGGGGGAAGGAAGGTGGTTATCTACGACGTAGGGTAAAAGTTATAAGTGGATACACTTTTCTAGAAGTTTAGAGACTGGGGATAAGATGGCAATAGGCCAAAAATTAGGAATGCCGTTGTTATTGCCTCCTTTATGTAGGGGAATGATAAAGGCCCTTTTCCAGAGTAGGAGTACATAGCTTTCTTGGATTGACCAGTTTATTAGGATGGAGATGGGAAAGGCGATTGTGTCAGCGGCTATTTTGAGGAAGTATGAAAGAAGGTCATCAGAGGTATTTAAGCATGGTTTCAGATTCTGAAGGAGCTTCTTTATGGTGGAGATAGGGACGGGTTTGATAGTGAAGGAAGGGGGTTGGGAAGTGGTAGTGGTTGGGGGGGGAAGAGATGGGGGGTGAAATTAAGCTTTGTTGGGGAAGGAAGTTGTTAGCTTGGCTGTAGAATCAATAAAGAAGGAGTTAAATTGTGTGGCTAAGGACATGTCAGGGGCATTAGGGTCAGGGCAGGGGTTGTCCTTTTTGCCAGGATTGAGGAGGGTGGTGATACCTTTCCAAAATTTTTAGGGTTGGTTTTGTGGTTATTTAAAGAATGAGGAAATAGGATTTATGGTCAGACACAATCATTTTTTTTTACTTTATTACAAAGTAGCTTATATTCATTCAGGGTGGTAGGAGTTTTCTTTTTCTGATAGCGCTTCCAGTCTTTGTCACAGAGATGCATGATGCTTGTACTTTCTTTGGTTAACCATGGGACAGTTTTACTTTTAATTCTTTTAGTTCTGGAGGGAGTGAAGATATTTAACAAATCTAAAAATGTGGTGTTGAAGTAGGCAATAGCATTATCTAAGGAGAGTGTTTTTAGAGGGCTCCAGTTAATGTGTTTCAGAGAGCTAGAGAAGGTTTCAGGGTTGAAGTGTTTGAGAGAGAGCAGGTGGAAATATAAGTATGGGATAGTTGTAAGGAGGGAAAGCAATAAGCGAAAGAGAGAAGATGATCACTAAGAGTGTCGGGCAGGATATCACTATCGGAGATGTTATGGGGGTGAGAGAGAAGAATCCAGTCAAGAGTAGTACCGGAAGAGTAGTGCATTGAGGGCCTGGTAGCAGAGTTAATTAGTTGTGAGAAGTTGTATAGGTTTATGCTGTGTGAGGAAGTAGGAGATTGAATATCAGTCCAGTTAATATTAACGTCACCAAGGATTATGGTAATGTTGGAGGAGAGCCAGGAGAGGATGTCATCAAGAATGGGGATGTTGTCTCCTGGAGGAATGTAAAGAGCGGCTACACATATATGTTTGCTACTATTCGTCTGTATGAGGGTCAGAGTTAGTTCAGCATTGGTGAATAGGGGGATGGGTTTACTATAGGGAGTAAGGATGATGGGGAAGAAGGCAGGGGTGAATTTGGTTGATGAGAGGGACAGGGGCCTGGGCTGGGGTGAATGCCACCAGAGAGAAGGATGGTTATGAGTTGAAGGATGTGGGAAAAGAGGAATTTAGTATGCTAAGTGTCATGTTTGAGAGTTAGGTGTTGTGTTATAATAGTATTGTTATGTATTGGGGAAGACAGGCTATGGACAGGAATGACGTTATAATGAAATAGGACTTTGTTATGATGTATGATATATGATATCATACATATCTAGGTATACAGGTATATGATGGAGAAGTTGAAAACTGTCATATTGTTGTACAGGCTGAATTAAGGGAAGACCCCCAAGTGTTTGAAGTGTAAGTTCAGGGAAATGTGTAACCCCCAGACAAATATTACATTAAAGAGGCATTTGTTTTACACAAGAGATCAAAAATCAGGGAAAACGTTTGCAGCTTACATTACTGACCTGAGAAACAAAGCTAAAATGTGTTGGTTTGGTGACTTAAAAGATGAGTTAATAAAGGACAGGCTCATGTGCATTATTAATAGTGCTGCAGTGAGAAAGATTTTGCTTCATGGCAGTGATTTATCGCTGAGCAAAGCTATTGAGATTTGTCAAATCCAGGAAGTTACAGAAAGGCACACAACTATGCTTGCAAGTGATAAGAGCATGTTTTCAGCAGGCTCCAGAGCAAATGTAGACAGCATGCAACACGTGGCTAGCAGAAGCAGGCCTAAGCACATGGCAACTGCACACCTGAGTGTTTTCCTGGAAGACCCTGTAGTTTTTCCAGCAAGTTCTAAGAAAAGGACATACTCAGTGCAGTACAAGGGTGAGTCAGCAAAACCTAAATCCAGCTTTATTGTTAGCTGTAACAATTGTGGTGCCAATCATGAGTCTAAAAGAGAAAAATGCTTAGCATTTAGTCACCAAAGCCACAGGTATAACAAATGAAACCATTTTCAAAAGTTTTGCAAATGAAGTAAACCTCACACAGGTATAAAGAATGGTCACTCGAAAAAGCAAGTTGATCATATAGAGAGCTGCAATTCTACTTTCTATGTAGATGGTATATCAGTAATTGGTGAAAAGGCTGATGCAGTACATTTTTGGCAAAGAATGAAGTGTTTTGTACTGTCCAGATCAATGGTAAATCCACCGAGCTTGAAGTAGATACCGGCTCAAAATGTAATGCTATATCAGAGAACACATTTGCTAAGGTGAGAACTAATGATCAACTCAATGCAGCTAGTTGTGCAAAACCTGTTGCTTATTGAGGTGAAGAAATTCAAACCGCAGTCTCAGCAGTGTTTCCATGTTATTTGGTTAGGAACTGTTACAGCTTGTTAGTCTATGTAGTCTGAAGACATGTACAGTCATTAGTGGGTCTCAGAGACAGTCTGGGAATGAATTTGCTTTCTTTTACAAAAGAAGTTCATCATATAAGCACATATCCCAGTTCCAATTTTACTTCTCAGAGTATGCTGATGTTTTCGATGACAGGTTGGGCAAACTTCCAGTTGTGTACTCTATGAAGTTAGACACAGAAGTCAGTCCAGTGGTCAGACATGCAAGAAAAGTTCTGATAGCTACGCAGAATAAAGTTAAAGCTCAGTTGGATAAAATGGTGCAGCAGGGTGTAATTTGTCCTGAATGGGTGTTGTCCATGGTAGCAGCCCCCAAAAAAGGCTCAGACAATATCATAATATGTATTGACCCAAGAGATTTGAACAAAGCATTAAAGAGACTGCATCATCCAATGTGTGCAGTCGAGGAAGTCACAGCCCTAATACCAAATGCCACTGTTTTTTCTGTCTTGGATGCAAAAAGTTAATTTTGTCAAATGATGCTTGATCGCAAATCCTCATTACTGACTACTTTCAGTACTCCATTTGGCAGATATAGATTCCTCAGAATGCCATTTGGAATAAGTTCTGCAAGAGAAGTCTTTCAGCGTGCAATGGAGCTAATTTTTTCAAGTTATCCTTGTGCCATAATAGTAGATGATTTATTGAATGGAGGCAATGGTGAAGCAGAGCATGACAGAAACCTTAAGAAAGTTCTAGACAGAGCATGTGAAGTGAACTTAAAGCTCAATCCTCTGAAGTGCAAATTCAGACTACCAGAAGTTACATATGTAGGTCATCTATTTACTAGCACTGGCTTGCAACCAGACCTGTCCAAGCAAGCAGCCATTCTTGAGATGCTAACACCAGATAATGTTCATGCTCTACAATGTTTTCTTGGTATGGTCAACTATTTAGGCAAGTTTATACTAGACTTCAGTAAGTTGACAGCACCATTGAGAGATCTGATGCACAAAAATGTTACCTGGTCTTGGTTGGAACACCACCAGAAGGCATTTGATGTCCTTAAGCAGAAAATTGCCACCCCACCTACACTAAGATACTATGATGCCAATAGACCAGTTACTCTTTCCTGTGACACTTCAGAGTTTGGTCTTGGTGCAGTTATTCTTCAAGAAGCCAGACCAGTAGCCTATGCATCTAGAACTCTTATAAAAACTGAAATGCAATATGCTCAAATTGAGAAAGAACTTTTGGCAATAGCATTTACATGTTCAAAGTTTCATGATTATATCTATGGTTGAGCTATTCAGACTGAAACTGATCACGAACCTCTAGTTATTATTCTAAAGAAGCCTATGAATTCAGCTCCAGCAAGATTACAAAGAATGATGCTCAGATTACAAAAGTACAACTTCAAAATGGTCTATACAAAAGGAAAATGTCTTTATCTTGCTGATACCTTATCCAGATCACCCAAAAATACAAAGGAACAGCTTCATGCAGAGAATTTTGACTTTGATGTCACGGAAGTGTATAATTTTTCTACCACGAGACTTGATGAGCTGAGAGATAATACAAAGACTGATTCTGTTTTGCAAAAGCTCAATCACTACATTTATGTTGGATGGCCATCAAAGCAATCTAGTGTACCACCTGAAGTGCAAACTTATCTTCCTTACAGAGATGAGATATTGATGGGAAGATAGGATTATTTTAAAGGTCCTAAAATTGTTGTTCATGCTTCCTTACAACATGAATATATCCAAATTTTGCATCGTGGTCACCAAAGTTCCGAATCTACCAAAAAAAGGGCAAGAGAACTAGTATTTTGGCCTTCTCTATTAAATGACATTGAAAAAGTAAATTTTTCTTGTTCAGTATGCAATGGCACTAAATCACATTTGCAAAAAGAACCACTTCAGCTATGTCAAGTTCTTGAACTACCTTAGTCAACAGTAGCTATTGATATATTCGAGTGGAACAATCAGCATTACTTAGTGTTGGTAAATTCTTATTCAAACTGGTTTGAGATTGATTTACTACCTAATCTAATGTCAACTGCTATTACCAAGATGAAACGTCATTTCTCACTCCGTGGTAGTCTAGACAAAGTTATTTGTGACAATGGTATCCAATTTACCCGTCAGTTGTTTCATAAATTTGCAAAAGAATGGGACTTTGTCCATGTTACTAGTAGTCCAGAATAGTCACAGTCAAATGGACTAGCTGAACGTGCAGTACAGAGTACAAAGCAATTACTTGAGAGGTCAAAAAGTGATAATACCGATGTCCTTTTGAATTTACTTAATCTCAGCAACATACCCCGTGGTGATATACTTGGCTCGCCTGCTCAGAGACTTCTATCTAGGCAAACCAGAACAGCATTGCCTATTAGTTCCAGTTTTTTTTGAGGCCTAAAGCTAAGAACAAAAAAAATGTGAGCCCAATAATTCAGAAAGCATTCTTTCCAGAAGTCCAGCTATGATAAATCGAGCAGCTTTCTTGTTCCATTGAAAGAAGGAGAGATAATGAGGATACAAACAGCAGAAAGTTTCGACCGGATTGGTCAAGTAACAGATGTATGTACTGAGCCAAGATCCTACTTCATAGAATCTGAGGGTGTGCAGTACAGGAGAAACAGACATCTTCTTCCTGTACAAGAATTGATATTGCAGCAATGTTCCTGTGATACAGACTCTACATCTCAGAGCAATCCAGACAATGTTCCTGTTGCAGAACGTGTCATAACTTCTACTTCCATTCCTAATGATGTTCCTGATGTCCCTAATGTTGAACGTTCGGCAGAGACAGTCCCAGTTGCTAGACCTAATTCTAACTTCTATGTCACAAGATTTGGTAGTATTTCCAGACCTAGTGTGAAATACACAGCAACCTGGACATACTTGTCTATGTGTATTTAGTTCTGTATAACTGCATAACAAAGAATTATTTTTATTGATTGCATGTTGATTAATGTCAATATTGCATAACTTATTTCTCAAAGACAAGGGATGTAGAATAGTGTGTGTGTGTGTGTGTGTGTGTGTGTGTGTGTGTGTGTGTGTGTGTGTGTGTGTGTGTGTGTTTGTGTGTCATTCCTTTTTAAGAAGCGTTTCAAGGTCAACATGTGCATATAAATAGCAAGCATGTGCTAGCTTCAGTGCCATTTTGAGTGTGCAACCAGAGAGTGAGCATGCATGAGTGTAATATACTTGGTTTATAAGTTTAAAGTTATGAAGCCCCAATTCTAATATGTTTGTACATAATAAAGCTGCTTGAACAAAATCCACAAAGACTTGTCTATTTTATCCTGACTGGACAAGAGACAACATACATACCACAGAATATGATAGAGACATTGCTCTAGCAACAGTTCTACATCTTCCAGTTTTACATGTATAATTACATCACCCTAGTAATGTGAATAGAATCTATAATCTCAATGTTTAATAGCAATTGGGGCTTCTCTTTTCTTAAATCCCAATACACTAGATGTGAATTTTTTTGCATAATCCTATGACTTTTGGAAGAAAGATCTAAAACTTCTAATCTAGCTTGATATGGAAACATTTTCAACTCAGAAATTCTCTTTGTAAATTTCTTCTGTATTCCTTCCAGAATGAATAAATCCCCTTTGGTATATGCACAAAATGTCAAATTATATTTCATAATAGATCAAACACATGCAATAAGTAATTTTTAACAGATGCAGAGCTATCACTTCAAATTGACTGCCACTTGAAAATGAACATCATGCAGGAGACCCAGCCTCCGCTCGAGACTCAAGCCATTTCCTAAACCCTGAGTACACAGTCCTCATTTCTCCAAAAGAGGTTACTAAAAGTAGCTTTTTCATTCATTCCTCTCCTCACCTGGTCCATCCAGCAGCAGTTGGCAGCTAACTGAACCCATATTATTTAAGTCATAGTCAGGACCTTATCACTGTATGCTATGTAGTTGACCATCAATCTGCTTTATGCTGCTTCCTGTATCTAATGTTTTACAGCTCAATATGGTAGGTTCGGACTGTGACTGCTTATATGTTTCATTCCTGTGTTTGAGTCCCTCATTTTCTACATATGAATGTACATCTCTAAGGGAATCATTTAATCAAATATTGCTTCTGGATTGCCTTTGAAAAAGCCACAAAAGGCTAACAATTAAAATAATAATTTGCTGTGTCGGGTCTACATGTCCTCCCTGCGGTCGAGTGACACTTAAAAGACATGCAGGTAGGTGAGTGCGTGAATTGGTGTTCCTTCTTTGAAGGTTGGGCATCGGGCTGGCACCTCAGTACAGTAAAAATCCACTGCCAATCATTAGCGGACTGGAGTTCTGCTGTGGCGACACCTAACCAGGAATAGCCAAAAGACATTTGTTTTATTTGTTGTGTAAAAATGTATATTTTATTACATTGCCTAGAAGATGTCCAAGAGTGTTTAACTGAAAGTCATCTGCAAATAATGAAATGCAGGGTTATTTATCTCCTAAAGTTATCCATTTGTTAATAGCAAACTACATGCCTGTGTACACAAGTTTTTTACAAATGTTAAAGAGAAGCAAATAGGAATACTACATTTGGTTAAATAGAACTGTGATAATTTAACTAATAACTTGCTCTCTGCATTGTTATAGCAATAACCCATGCCTGGGTGTGGGTAATGCTAAATTTACCCACGGTTGGCATGGTTTGGTCCCGAGGGCGAAGCCCGAGGGACCAAACAAAGCCAACCGTGGGTAAATTTAGCATTACCCACACCAGAAGTTATTGCTATTATATGACATTATTTAAGAAAAGAAACTATTACTTTTCTTAAATAATGGCATAGTATAATGCCTGTTTACTGCCCTTCCGCAGATGTCTGGCATCGCGGCAGTTCTGATGTAGTGCGTCCCTCCCCAGTACATCAGAGCTGTGAGCAAAGCACGGAGAAAGCAAGATCTCTGTTGCTTTTGTTTAGTCTCGCTATGTTAAATGAGTTTAACATAGCGAGACAGTTAAAATAAGCAACGGACATCTCCGTTGCTTATTTTAAACTGTCTCGCTATGTCAAACTCATTTAACATAGCGATTATAAAAGCAACGGAGATCTTGCTTTCTCCGTTGCTTTTTTTTAAAATGCTGTCTCGCTATGTTAAATGGGTTTAACATAGCGAGACAGCTTTAAAATAAGCAACGGACATCTCCGTTGCTTATTTTAAAGCTGTCTCGCTATGTTAAACCCATTTAACATAGCGAGACAGCTGCTTAAAAGCGAGTTATACTAATGGAAAAAAGTCCGGGCGACCGGACCTTTTTCCATTAGTATAACTCGATTTACAATGGGCACGCTGGCCAATCAGCGTGCACGTTTTGGGGGGGGGTCATGGTATAATTGTTAATAATTGCCTTTGCTGAAGTAAAATTAGGGTTAAAATAACATATATAAGTCTAGCTAATTCTGTAAAATGCATTTCAGTCATTTTAGCAAGTCACCCTTAGATAACAAGAGTCTTTTGTTGCACTTTGTAGTGCTTTATATAAATGTACACTGGCCTCCTGAAATGTCTTAGTTTAGAAAGAGCGACATTCTCTTACCGGAAAAAGGTAGCATAAGTTTATAATAAATATTTAGAACTAAAATAGTTCCACATGAAGAAACCAAATAGTGTTTCCTTGTTTATGTAATACATAATTTTTTACTTGTTTTCGAAGTACTGGAAATAGTTTGCTTAATATTTTATAGTGCATGAGTATACTGCTTATTTTACGAAGGAAAACAATTTTAAAGGATTTTAATTTATTAAGTAGTGAACTTTGCCTTTCAGGAAGTTTTCCAAACCCCTATAATATCTTATTCAGAAGCTGGTTTTAAATCCTCTGATTGTGATTATAAATATTGGGATAGCCGATGCCTTTTAAATAATTTGCCAGCAGTTAACAGTGTAGAACAGATGGTAAACTGTGTTTATTTAAACATTTTAGATCATAGGGGTACTTAACTTTAAGAGCAAATGACTCCACAGTATTCAAGTGTAGTGCAACAATTACAGATGGTGTGGCCTGAAGTAGACCCTCAAAACCAATTTGCTTCACATAAAGCCAGACTGTGATTTGTAGGTTACCCATGTCCTCTTCTAGTGTGTACATGATGATTCTTTCCATGATCTTGCATATGAGGCTGGTCAGACTAATGAGCCTGTAGTTATCTAGATCAGTGTTTGGACCTCTTTTGTGTGGAGAAATGACTGTAGCCATTTTTCTTTCCTTAGGCACAAAACCTGAATGCAAGCTTCATTTGAAAAGTGATTGAAGTGGACCAGAGAGGTCATGCTTCATGCATTTTGGTAAGTATCCAGGGATTTTATTGAAGACCATCGATGCAGTGGATTTGGCCTTGAAGAGTGCATCGATGACCTGTTCCCTAGTAATGGTTGGGAGGGATTGTGGCATGTGGTGTTTCCCTTGGACTACCTGGGGAACTGGGGGGGGGGGGGGTTGAAATGAACCTGTCAGCTAAAAGGTTTGCAAGTGCCTCCAGTTTAGTGTGGGTAAGACCATTTACAATAAGTTCTGCGTTGCATATTTCCCTTGAGGGTACATATTTCCCTTGAGGTTACAGGTATTGCAGTAGAAAGCTTTGTGGTTGTCCTTTGCCTGAGAAACATTTTTTTCTTCATATTTAGCCTTTGAAGTATAAATTAACCCTCTAGGCTGCCTGTTTAGATTGGTCAGGGCCTTTTAATATGTTGAGCTTTGTTCCTCCTACACTTAGCCAAGATTGTTTTTCTTTTGTTATATAACTGAATGATATTGTTATTCCACCAGGGTAGTTTTTCTTTTGAGTTTGTCTTATTTTTAATACAAGTGGGCACAGTTCACCCTATACAGCTATCAATATGGCTGTACAGGAGTTTTGTGAATAGCTCAGCATATTCTATGGTGTTTACTGGGGTTGGTACTGCCTGGAATATAGCCAATGTGTTGCTTAGTAGAGACAGGTTAGCCTTGGAATAGTTCCTAAAGGTTTTTGTTTTTTTCCTGAGTCCCCAGATTTAATTTTTATTCAAGCAATACTGCCTTATGATGAGAAATACATACATACATGCATACAAATATTTCAAGCATGGGCATTAATGCCCTTCTAGCTTGCTAATATACCAAAACACTTGTTCCCATAATAAATGTCCAGGCTGGTCTTAAAAATATCTAAACTAGTACTTGCTTTTATGTAATTAGGTAGTCTGTTCCATGCATTGGCTACTCTGTCAGAGAACCAAGTGGTACACTTCTCATTCCTATAGAATCTTCTACATAAATTGTCTGATGATTCTCTTTTTGATAATGCCAAACATTCCCAGAGGTAGCTGTCTCTAAATGCCCTATATACCTGAATAAGATCTCCTCTTAGATATCTGTAAGAGACACTGTACAAGTTCGGATATTTTAGTCTTTCATAATAACTTAAAATTTCACATCCATGGATACCCTTGGTATATTTCCGCTGTACTCTTTCCCGTTTACTCATGCTTGTTTTCTTATACGGTTTCCATATTGTTATTCCATACTCAAGTTTGGGTCTAATGTAACTAACAAACAATGACTTCATTATTTTTGATTTCCTAGACTTTATAAATCTTTTTATACAGCCTATAGGTCTGTATCTATCATTAACCAATTGGATGACATGATTAGAAAAACTCATAGCTGAATGTATCCAAATTCCCAGGTCCATAAATGAGTCTACAGTTTCAATCACTGTGTGCTGTATTAAATATTCACCATTCACTTTATGTCTCCCAAATCCTGTATGCTTACTTTTTGATGTATTTATCAGAATATTATTCTCCTGAGCTCAAATGGTCAATTTAGTTAAGTTAATTTACAGACATGCCTTATCTGTATCACATGTAATCAGATTACCCAATTTAGGTCATCTGCATATAGACTGTAGAACATCTCAGATGAAAACATTAGGTCTGAAAGATATAATCTAAACAAGTAAGTGCCTAGGATAGAGCCCATTGGGACACCCCAACTGTAACCAAGGATTTTGCCTGTCCAATTGCTGTATAATACTTGCCATGTCCTATTTGTAAGCCATGCAGCTATCGATCTTATCAAGAGTACATCAATACCTAGTTGTACTAATTTATTGATCAGTGTTTTGTGTATGACCCTGTGAAATGCAGAAGTTAAATCTATATAAATTACATCACAGCACAATTTTTCATTCATACCTGTTATTATATTGTTATAGAACATCATGTTACAGGTGGTAATAGATCTGTTTTCAACATATGCATGCTGATATATGGTTTCAAGTCCCAACCTATCCAGTTCTGATAACTTATCCAATATTACCTTCTCCATTATTTTTCTACAACATGAAAGTAGACGTAAGGGTCTATATGACTTTGGGTTAGTCCTACTCCTCTTTCCCTTAAAGACAGGCTTAATATGTGCATGTCTCCAATCTTGAGGAATCCCCCCAAATTTATATGATCTAGTGAATAATAGATACAATGGTAGAGTAAGTTCTTGCTAAAGTGTTCTCAGGTCATTGTTACTAATTCTGTCTCCTCCCTGTGCTTTGTTTGGATCCAGTTTGTGCAGTTCTTTTTTAATATAATCTAATTTGATTCCAGTATCTGGAGTTAACTGGATGTCACTCAGACAACTTATGACCTCTTTTGTGGAGCCAAACTGTTTTGCATAAGATTTTGTAAATATATTTATAATCTGTTGTGTCTGGGAATAAATTTTAGAATCTGCATACAGTTTATCAATTTGTATGTCTTTATTCCTTCCACATCTTATCTATCTATAAAAAGGTTTCCTATTATGTTCAATATCTTTCTATAAATGTTCTTCAAACTTTTCTTGATCTTGTTTAGTACCACAAATGGAATGGCAACATGTATTTTTTAGTAATGGGTGTTGTGAGCTTTTACACAAGTATAAATCCTGAATTTGGCATGCAAGCCATAGAATACTCTTTGAAAGACAGTCCTAGAACACAATACATTAAAGAGTTAATACATTTTTGTCTAATTAATAATATTTTTGAATTTGATGGTCAGTTATATAGACAATTGCAGGGGACAGCAATGGGGGCGGCTTTTGCCCCCATGTATGCAAATTTATTTATGGGCCTGGTGGAAAATACACATGTTTATAGAAGTAATTTTTTTTCAATAATTTGTTATTAAATATTTTTGGTTTATTGATGACCTTATTTTTATTTGTCAGGGAGGCCAAGATGAAAAACAATCATTTCTTAAATATATGAATGAAAATAAGTATCAAATAAATTATGATGGTTTACAAGGGGGTGTTAAGGTAATCTATTTAGATATCACTCTGGAAGGTCTAGAGAATGGAGAGATTAATACTAGTATTTTTAGAAAATTTCACCAGGTAAATCATATGTTGCATGCTTTGAGTTGTCATCCAAGGCATATACGTAATAACATCCCCTTTGGTGAGATTTTAAGAACAAATAGATTATGTAATAACGTGAATGAAGCCAGGGAAGAGGCTAATAAAATGGCGAATATGTTTATCAATAGGGGATATAATGCAGATATGGTGGCTAATAGTTATAGTAAGATGTTCAATGATAAGGTTAAGAGAGAAAATAGTTGCTGTTGTGTCTTTCGGCTTTTCCCAGTTAGGGGTCGCCACAGTGGAACTGCAGTCCGCTAATAATTGGCAGTAGATTTTTACCTGCCGAGTTGCCAGCCCTGATGCACAACCTTCAACGAAGGTACACCCATTCACGCACGTCTCCACACAGAAGACGCTTTAGCTGAGAATCGAACAGGACAACGTCTTACTGTGAGGCAACAATGCTACCGCAGCACCACCACTGCAGTTAAGAGTGAAAATAGTTATAGAGGTAATATAATAAAAAACAAGGGAATGTATAAGTTATAAACTTCAGAAAAACAGTTATATTATGTTTCAAAATACACATTCTCAGATAAGCAAGCTCAGCTACTTAGGAATTATTGGCAAATAGTCAAAAGGGAAGTTTCTTCTTTAAAAGAAGTAGTCTTAAAGTTGTCATATCAACAAGGCCGTAGCCTTAAGGATTTTTTAGTTTATAGTTCTTATAGAAGACCACAGGAATCAGTTAATAGAGCAATGAAATGGGCAGGTTTAATGCTTGTGGGAAATGTACAATATGTAAATTTGTAGTATCAACTTTCAACATTATTAATGGCATTAAATTTCATACACAAGGTAATTTTTCCTGCAAAAGCACAGGTATAATGTATGCTATAAAATGTTCTTGTCACAATTTTTATATAGGAGAGAGCAAAATAAGTCTTGGAAAAAGGATTAAAGAACATATTAGAGATATAAGAGATATTAAACTTACAAGTCTCTTAGAAGAACATTTTAATCAGGTACATCAAGGTGATTTTAGTGAATTGAAGGTAACAATATTAGAATAAGTAAAAACAGATTATATATTAAGAAAGAAGGAATGTGTTTTCATATTAAAATATAATACATTACATCGTAGAGGAATGAATAGAGAATGTAACTGGAAAAGTTATATAGAATAAGCTAGGATCTATGCATTTGTTTTTTAAAAGTATGCAATATATTTAATTGATTAATTGTTTAATGATATAATTGTAAATTAATTTAATTGATGTTAGATTTTATATGAAAACTTTGTTTTTTATATGATGAATTTACTCTGAAAAGGCTGTTTTAAGCCAAGGTGCTAAGAGACATATATTTCTGTGCTTTTCAGTTTTATATTTCATATTTGCTGTTCAAATAAAAGAAATTGGAGGTATTATTCCTGGTCGTTTGTGATACTAAACAGTTTTCTTGTCTTTGGTGGATATAATTTTCTTGATCTTGTCTCACACTATGCTTAATCTGTTTGTCCAGCTTGCTTATTTAGCTTTCAAAGTTGCAGTTCAACCTCTCTTCCATTTCTTATATATTTTTTGTCTCTCACCTTAATCAGATATCTTGTTCTTCTGGAAATATATCACCCTGATGTTGTATCCCTAGATCCTGATGTTTTCTTTTTGATTTTTTTTGTACTCAAGTAATTTCTCTTTCAAAACTTTCAACATTCCATCTCCACTTTTTCTACTGAACTCCTCACTCCGGTTAGTTTTACACAGTGACTGTTTTGCTTCCATATAATTTGTAATTAACCTTCTGTACATTGGTTTTGATTTCACTTTAGCAGAATTATCTAGCAACAAATTAACCTTTATAACCCCATGATCACTGCATATCAATGTTGGTACAACGTGACTTAAAGGTACAGTAATTTCTTTGGGAACACAAACAATATCTAGTATGGTCTGACCTCTGGTAGGATTTTTTACAATATAAAGCAACTGTTGTTCCTGAATATATGCTGTAAATAATTTTCTTACTAATGTTGTTGAATCAATATTATTCCAGTCTGTTTCTGGTAAATTTAAGTCCCCAACTAATATTATTCTTCCCTCCCGTGTTTCATGCAAGAAATGTATGAATTCCTCTAGGTCATCTGCACTTGACTTTGGTAGTCTATACACACCAGCAATTGTTATATGTTCTAGGGTTGTCTTTATTGTCACAGTTACACAGTCTATGGTATTGGTATTATCACTGAACATGTAATAATCACAGGTCTCATAGCTATCTTTAATCCCTATCACAACACCTCCAACTGATTTTTTGTTAGAATGTCTATTACAGTAAAAACCTTTATTCTGTGACAGAACTGGTTTCCAGTCATTGTTCTTTAACCATGTTTCACAAACAATAACAACATAAATCTTGTGGGAACATAGCAAATTTTCCAGTAAAAAAACATTATTATTAATGCTCCTAGCATTGACAGCCATTAGAGATGCATCAAATTTTGTTACCTGTGAACTGTTACATTTTTGACCTGGCAAAAATCCTACCTAGTGTTTGTCAAATACTGCAAAATATCTGCTGCAAAAATTCTCTTCTCTGATCTTGACAAATGCACATCATCCTGTCTGAACACATGTGTGTCCAAAACTAGGTTTGGATGCTGTACACATTTCCATTTTTTTAAAACAGGGCATTTTTCCATGTAGGTATTTACCCCAAAAATCTTTTCATTCACACTACTACTATGTGAAGCTATGGGTGGTGTTTTAACAGTGTGTTTCTGTGATGTCTGAGGACCCTGTTTTTGAATGTGTCAAGCAGGAAGTCTTGGTGTTTTAGGAAGGTTACCTGTAAGTGCCTCAGCATAAGCAGTTTTAGGTTTTAGTTTTTTACCCTTTGTAGCAGATGTGGTGCAAGTCTCCTAACAACCTCTATAGAATTAGTTTTGGATGTATGAGAGAGTTTTGTCTCCAACATTAGTGTATTTACACCTTTTGCATACTTTATAAGTGGGTTGTCAGTGTATATGAGGCAGTTGTTACAATGCCTCAAAATACTCATCACAACCAGATTGGCCACAGAGAGTCAGGAAGTGCATAGCTATGGCTACAAATCTACTAGGGAGGGCCAAGGGAAATTTAAATATTGAATAGGTCAATAACACAAGGATCTTGATGAGCTTCACTCAGCTATGTGAAAACTACTCTAGTAGTAAAAAAATCTGTCTATACAGTGCGAGCATTTTAAGTGACACACTGCAAGAAATCTGCATCTACATAGATTACAAGAAAGAATTATGCTGCTAAATATTAGTTTCTATACAGATCATACCCAAGGAGCATGAAGAATATACACCGCTACCTTTTCAGAGAAAATTTAGTGATGAGCTGTGATTTTAATTTAGAAATATAATGCTATTTATGTTATCATAAAAAAGCAGTTTATACTGTGTGAAATGTAACCAACACCTAGATGATAGCAATGCAATTCATCCTGCTCGCCTAAAGCAACCGCCTAGTGACTGTGCCCTGCTGCACAGCTAAGAACTGATCACACAGACAGACTTGTATCTATCTATCTGCTTCACTCCCAATAAGAAAGGTTCCAATCTACTCCCTGAGCAGTACACTTTCAAGGAGCTGACAAAGTAAGTTAATTGATGTTTACCTCACATAATGTATTGTAACTTTGACTAATTTCTTGCTAGGCGGTTAGAGCACGCTCCCTGCCAAGACTCCCAGCATCCATTTCCCTTCTCACTCTGCACCCCCAATATCCTCCCTTATCTAAACCTTGTAAATGTATAGAATCACTAGTTTAACCCCCAGAAGCTAGTAGCTGAACCATACAACCTACAAACTTACTGCATTAAGTAAAGTATTAGATTTCAACCCAAACAGGCTGTTAGATACTTAGATACTTTGTTGACCCTGTGCCCCCTCACCTTGAGCTCTACTCTCTATTTCACTGATTGTTTTCCGCTCTGCTAGCTAAGTCTTCTTTGTTCCAACCTGCTCCGTTTGCCCTGTGGGCTCACTCCATTCCCCTACCCTGCCCCCAATTCCCACACACCCCCACTACCCCTACCTTTATTCCCACCTCTATTTTCCACCCCATTATCTCTCACCCAATCCCACACTCTTCTCATCAACCATGCCCACTCCCATCCTCCATCAATTAACAGACCTCACCCCAACCTTATCCATTATAAACCCTACACTTTTCCATGCCCCTCACTCCTTCTCTCACACTTACCCACTGACACCAAACTACCTATTCCCACCTCCTCAATTTACCATGCTCTCCCCACTTTCTGTAACCCTTCCCTGCCACTCAATCTTCTTACTTCTTCTAATCACTCTGACCCATGCTAACTCTTATCCCACCTCCAAACTCCCCCCTTCTTTTCTACCCCCCACCTCCTCAACCAACTCCCTTCCTATCCCTACAACCTCCCACTTTCACACCATATCCTACTCTCTTGTTCAACCAAATCCACTCCACTACTACAAATGTAAGATCACATCCTCCTCATTGAAGCACAACACACCTAAAGCAATATTGCTTTCCCCACATAACTCAAGTAGCAAACCCAAGCTCACATCTTCCTTTGCCAACCTCTTCAGGAGACATACACCCCAACCCTGGACCAAAGACTAGGACCAACCACACTCCTCCAATCACTACCCATACCACCAAGCCTAAATATCTCAAACTGCTTACCATTAATGCCCAGAGTTTGAGAAATAAAATATCCCACTTCCAGACTTGGCTAAACCATACTCTACCAGATATAGTTGCAGTCTCTGAGACCTGGCTAAAACCCCACATTCCTGACTCTGAAATCCTACCCCCTGGGTTCCAAGCACTCAGACAAGACAGCCAAAATAAGAAAGGAGGAAGAGTAGCCTTAATTTACTCTAGTCTACTCTTCATCCCCCCCTACCCAACCCCATTCCTCAGTTCAATAATCCTGAACTAGTCATAGGAATACTCAAAATGAATGACCATAAAAACATTTGTGTTATGGCCCTCTACATCCCCCATGGAAACAACAGCAATACACTTGAAGAAATACTTCTATGGGCCACAACCAATATTATACTTGAGACATACATTTTAGGGGATGTGAACATTGACTGGAACAAAATCAATTTCACTCCCTCTATTTCTATCAATCTATTTAACTTCACACAAATTATATGTGACATCACCAGACCCAGCAAAAGTATCCCCCAGGGACTACTCTTGACTGGATGCTTGCCTCCCACCCAAATAAAATCTCAGACTCAGGCACCTTACCAAACTCCATGAGTGACCATTTGCCAGCCTTCATCCATAGAGAAACCCCCTCCACTCCTCACCTTCACCAAAACATCCATACTCAAACCCTCACTAACTTTAACCCCACAACATCTTCCTACTCCCTCAAACTCACAAACTGGGACAGCCTAAAAAATCTTCCTCTAGATAATGCTGTAGACTTTTTTAACTCTACCTTCTTAAATACCCTGAACTCCCAAGCCCCATCTAGAACAAAACATATAAAACCCAACTCTGCCCCATGGCTAACTAAAGAAACTAAAACTCTTATGCAACAAAGAGACAAGGCCTGGAAACTTTATCACCACAATAAAGACCCTGACTCCCTTCTGAAATATAAGCAACTCCACAACCTAGCCAAAAAACAAATTATAAAAGACAAAAAATCCTACTATAACAAACTCCAGGCTACCATTCCAAAAACCCCAAACAATTTTGGAACTCCATCAACTCTCTTCTAAACCCAGGTACCAAACAAAACCCTTGACCAGATACCAGCAAAACAAATCTAGAAATAGCTACTCTATTCAACTCCTTCTTTACAAACTATATAGCAGAACTCACGAAGGCCTTCCCAAATAATGACCGCTCCACCACCCTCAAATCCTCCTCCCTAACCTTTACCAAACCTTCCATCCCCAGCAATCCTCCTTCATTTCAATTCAAACCCATATCCACTGCTTACATAAAAAAAGTCTCTCCAAACTCAAGCCATGTTCCAAAGCCCCTGACTATATCCCCCCACTATTCCTAAAACTTGCAGCTGATGGTATCACATTCTGTATCAGCATTCTCATTAATAGATCCATTCAGGAATCCTATGTACCCAAACTATGATGCTCTGCCTTTATCCTACCCCTCTACAAGGGAGGCAAAAATAACAACTTCTCAAAATTCTGACCTATAGCCATTCTCTCCCCAATCTCAAAAATTCCTGAAAACATGCATCCACCTCCAGCTCATGCCTTTCCTTACCAATAATCAACTGTTCACCCCTACTCAGCACGGTTTCTGCACTGGGCCACAGTACTATAACTGCTCTTCTCTCTTACCTAGACATAGTAAACCACGCCTGAGACTCCGGAGAAATTGTATCTACAGTCCTCCTTGATCTCTCCAAAGAACTTGGCACAGTCTCCCACTCCCACCCCCTTAAACACCTCTCTAACCTTAAAAACACCCTAACCTGGTTCAGCAGCTATGTCACTGACAGATATCAGGCTGTCAACTGACAAACTGGTACCTCAACCTTCCTTCCCACCCCAACCAGGGTTCCCCAAGGATCCATACATGGTCCAATGCTCTTTAATATATTCATTATTGATTTCCATGCCACCATCCCAAACACTAAGATAGTACAATACTCAGATGACTCAACCCTAGTCTGCTCCACTTCTAACCTACCAGAGCTCCAAACAATAACTCAAATCGCCTTCTCAACTAAAGAGAACTGGATGCTTCAAAATCACCTCTCCCTAAATGCCAACAAATCTAATATACTACTTATCACTCCCTCTAAATCCCTCACTATCTACAAAAACTCTTTCAAAATAATTAGCCATACTAACTCATCCATAGAAGTTGTTTCATCTGCTAAATCTCTTGGGGTTACTATTGATGACAACCTAAGATTTGATATGCATATTCAGCTAAATATTAAGAAAACACATCAAAAACTTGGTATGTTGTACAGAAACTCCCACTCGCCACTACCTACTTACTACCATCAGTCTTGTATGGTGCTCCTCTTCTAACTAACCTATCTTCCTCTATCACTTCCAAACTAGAAATCTGTTACAACAAAATCTCTAAATTCGCCACTAAATCCAAATACACCTCCCACCGTTTATCTCTCCACCAGCTTCAGTGGATAGAACTTCCCAACGTCCTTATCTACCTCCAACTCACTTCAGCCCACAAACTAATTTTTAAACCCAACAGTTGCCCAGCTCTAACTAACATCTTACCAACATACACCGCTCACAGAACTCTAAGATCTGCCCACCAAAATCTACTTTCTGTATACAAACCAAACCATCCTGCTGGCCAACTTCTCCTATCATTTTCCATAGCAAAAAAATAGAATTCTCTCCCTCCCACTGTAAGAACCTCAGAATACCTTGAACACTTCAAAACTCAGCTCCATTCCCACTTCACCCAAAATTGGAACTGCAGTTGCACTCAACCCACCTAGCCCACTAAGCCCCTACCACAAGTTAATCTACCCCATACTGACTACTTAAAACAGTAGCCTCACTTTGAATATAACATTACTTAGCATTCTTTATCTTAAATGTATATATTGTAAATAGCTTTCCAACTGTCCTCCTTCCCCTTCTGGGGAAGATTCTCTCTACTAGCAATTCTTAAACTTTGATGCTATTAACTGAATCATCCTCACTTCTCATCCTGAATGAGGATGTATACACTTCTTATCCTGAATGGTGATGTATACACCTCACCTTCTCTAGTTCTTTTCTGCCTGTCTCATCTCGATACTTTTTAAATAATGTACTTTCCACCTACATTCACCCCTCTATGCAAATTTGTGTTTACAAAAGTCATTCTATAACTACATTCTAATGAATAACTACAGTCACATGAATAGCAACTGTTATTTTACAACCTTAATCTCATCATCTGCCTCCTCAGTGCAACTAATCACCTGTCTCAACTTGTCCCAATCCTAATACAATTGTATGTATGAATATAACGTACAAATGTATGCATGCAATACATGTTGCCATTTTCTGACTGTACCCTAATATGTTTTACTATGTAATATAACTTTTTGCTTATTGTCACTGTGTATTATAGATATGTAATAATACTTCATTGCTTATTGTTACTGTGTTTTTGGAGCTTTTCTCCCCGGGCCTCCACTGAAAACAGGCTCCCTGAGCCCAGTGGACCTCCCCAGTCATCAAACTGGAAGCAAATAAATAAATAGAATAAAGACTGACTCCAGGCTAGTTGCCCAACACAATGCATCTAAAATTCTCCAGGTGGAACTAACACTAGGTAAGACTGCAATCCAAATTCTAGCTTGCTAAAGATCCCCCACCATGCCCCAAGATTCTCACTACACCTTCCTAAACATACTGCACAATATTAAGATACAACCAAACACCATAATACTGGGTGATTTCAACTACCCTGCCATTAACTGGGAAAACTCCTCGGGTACCAACACCTTTTCCCAACGGTTCTTGGAATCCGTTGTCCAACCAGGGGCTCCAATATCCTAGAGCTGGTCATTACCAACATGGGAGATAGATGATCCACACCAGTGGTCACTCCCTCATTGGTTAGGTCTGACTATAAGCAAATTACCCTTGACATCCACATCCCACCCCCACCCCCCAGTAAGGAAACCTCCGTAAAAAACTTCTCCAAAGCCAACTTCATGTTACTCAAGTCAGAAGTGACAAACTTCATGACACCCATGCAGATGGGAGCTGATGGTTCGACTGCTGAATCCTACACTAAGGCACTGTATGAGCACATCCACTCGTGCATGAATCATGCCATCCCAAATAGAACCAAGATGCTCTCCTCCAAAAATAAGAAGGCAATCTGGTGGTCCCTGCCATAAACAAACTATACAACAGAAGAAAGAAACTGTTGCAGAAAAGAGGAAAATCCCAGGATGCAAAAAACTCCCTTACCAGCCTCAGTAAGAAGTTGAGATCCCTCATAAAATCCTCCAAAGCTAGTTACGAAAATAAAATTGCCAAACATTCCAAAGACAGCCACAAAGCATTCTATAGTTATGTGAAGAATCTAAATGGCAATGCTCGGATATGCTCTGAGCTACAACAGAATGGCATTAAATATACTGATCCCAAGGATATTGCCAATATCCTGGGAGATGGATTTAGTGCAAACCTCACCCCCCTCTCATCCCCTAAAGGGACCATCTCAATACCAAAAGATTGCCAAATTCCGGTAATCACGGTCACACAGGTAGAAACTGCACTCTCCAAAGCTAAGAATACAGCATCCATGGGATCAGATGATGTACTACATGAACTACAAAATGAACTGGCACCTCACCTAAGTGTCATGTTTAAGTATAGCCTCACCTCAGGCTTCGTGCCCACTGAGTGGCGCACAGCTACAGTTATCCCACTCCACAAGGCGGGATCCACATTGGATCCCGGGAACTACCCTCCCATCAGTCTGATGAGCCTGATCTGCAAAGGCATGGAACGCATTTTCATGGAACTTATAAACAAAGACATTGGCAACCTTCAAACATTGGACCCCACCTAGTTTGGGTTTGTGAAGGGCCGATCTTGTCTCCTGAACCTGATTGACTTCTTTGAATCAGTCTCCAGAACTGTGGATGAGGGTAAGGCAGTCCACACAGCCTATATGGACCTCGCCAAGGCCTTTGACACCGTCCTCCACTCTGGAATCATAGATAAACTTACTTAACTGGGTATAAATCACTACATCACTGGATGGGTTGCCAACTGGCTTACTGATAGAACCCAGACTATAAAAGTAGCCGACTCCAAATCCAGCTCCAGACAAGTGACAAGTGGAGTACCTCAGGGTCCAGTCCTTGGACCGCTGTTGTTTGGCATCTACTTCTCTGAAGTACAGGCTATCTCTTTCTAACCCCCTGCTTTAAAGCAAGCTTTAGCACGTTTTTGCGCTTGTAATTTAAAGTTTGTCCTGTTTGTTGCATTTACCTGTTGAGGCTACACACTCAAGTGCGCTAGCCTGTGTTACATATTTATTGCATTTTCCTGCTGTTTGTTGCAAAAAAAAAATTATCCTTGTTTCCCATCTTTCCTGACCTAGAGTAGTCCAAACACAGGCTTTGCTGTATTCTGGACTTTTGGAAAGTTTCTGTGTTGCCCATTTCCTTTCTTAGATAAAGGGAGGCTTCTTTGTTCACCAGTGGCAGTGGGGAGCTTGGAGCAGCCTATCTATCCCCAGCACAAGAATCTGGTAGTTCCTGTGTTGCCCATTTCATTTCTTGGATAAAGGGAGGCTTCTTTGTTCACCAGTGGCAGTGGGGAGCTTGGAACATCATATCTATCCCCGGAGGAGTGTTCCCATCACAAGAATCTGGTAGACTGTTTGTTGCAAAAAAAAAAATGCATCCTTGTTTCCCATCTTTCCTGACCTAGAGTAGTCCAAATACAGGCTTTGCTGTATTCTGGACTTTTGGAAAGTTCCTGTGTTGCCCATTTCCTTTCTTGGATAAAGGGAGGCTTCTTTGTTCAGCAGTGGCAGTGGGGAACTTGGAGCAGCCTATCTATCCCTAGAGGAGTCTTCACAGCACAAGAATCTGGTAGTCTATTGGCCGTTTTGGGCCAATTTTTAGCTCTTTCAAGTCCCCCTGTATAAAACCCACTTTGGCGCATTTTTGCGTTTGTTACTACTCAGCCAAGCTCCTTGTGGTCCTGCAGAGTGGTGCTAGCAGCAGAGAGGCTAAAAGAGTGACTGCTAACCTGATTAAAATGTTTGTTTTCCTGCTACTACCTGGGCGACTGTCCGATCTAGCTAAACTGCAAGTATTTCTGCTTCTTGAACTGTTTAAAACCATTTAAAGTTGTTTTTGCACCTGCACTTTTAAAGTTTGTCTTGTTTGTTGCATTTACCTGTTGAGGCTACACACTCAAGTGCGCTAGCCTGTGTTACATATTTATTGCATTTTCCTGCTGTTTGTTGCAAAAAAAAAAAATATCCTTGTTTCTCATCTTTCCTGACCTAGAGTAGTCCAAATACAGGCTTTGCTGTATTATGGACTTTTGGAAAGTTCCTGTGTTGCCCATTTCCTTTCTTGGATAAAGGGAGGCTTCTTTGTTCACCAGTGGCAGTGGGGAGCTTGGAGCAGCCTATCTATCCCTGGAGGACTGTTCCCAGCACAAGAATCTGGTAGTCTATTGGCTGTTTTGGGCCAATTTCTAGCTCTTTCAAGTCCTCCTGCATAAAACCCGCTTTAGCATGGCTTTGTGCGATTTTGCGCATAGCGCAGCATTAGGCAGCACCACTTAATTGGGTTTAAACCATTCTCAGCTCCACAAAGTCTGCTCTTCATTTTTTCCCTTAGAACTGATCTAGTTCTCATAATAAACAACCTATTCCCACTCTAAAGCCTGGCACTTGCTCACTAAAACAATAATATAAGTCAGCACTAAAAAATTAAAAGCACTACACCCTCACAAACTCCCCTTGAGTACTTTGTTCCCCATTGGCCCTTTTTTTTCAATTATAAAGGAATTCCCAATACTATTCTAGCATGTCCAAAGGTCAGTTGATAATCTCCTCTTCGATCCAGCTGGTGAATCTGGGAATCTTGAGGCAATGTTACAACTGCCTCATGTACACAGACAACCCTCTCCTCCTCCCAACAAATTCCAACACATGTGAGAGATGCAACCATATAGCCAAACTGGAGGCTAAGCTCTCTCAACTCAGTACTGGCGTAACCAGTCAGGAGGAGAAGGAAACCACACTCACTACAATTCCAGTCTCACATAGACCTACCACGACAGCAAACCAAGCACATAAACACATAAAAACATACTCGGAGACTCTAAATAAAAATCTGCCTAAGCAGCAGAGACCTCCAAAGCAGACACCCAAGCAAACGCTACCCCAAAACAAAACACGTGCAACACATACCTCACAAAGCCAGTGTGCCGAACATTCAAAGCCCTTAAGGCTAAACAACACACCTGATACACTTGTAATAGATGACTCTATCATCAGGCACACTGAGGTCCGCTCACCAGGCTGAACAAGGAGAAGGTCACTGTGAGCTGCCTGTCGGGTGCTAGGATCCGCCACATAACACAAGCACTCAGGTCACTCCAAGGCAAGTACAAATATGACTCAGTCATTGTCCATGCTGGTGTGAATGACCTGAGATGTACCTCCCTGGACTACATGAAAAGAGACATACAGGAGCTCTCTGAGCATGTAGCCCCAGGCCAGTATGACCCTGACCTTGAGTAGCATCTTACCCTCACCAAGAATGATGCAACAATATGAAGACAAGATGATCAATTTCAACAATTGGCTTAAGTATTGGTGTCATTCAAAGGGGATCCAATGCCTGTCTGCCTGGGATGACATGCTCAACAAGCCACGTTGCTTCACTAGGGACGGCTTGCACCTGTCACCCCTGGGCTTTCGGATATTGGCAAAGGCTCTTGCCACCCTCATAGTGCCTTTTTTAGGCAAGGCTTAAAAGGCAAACCCACCTCCATAGGTATCACAAAGGATAAGAAACTAAGAGTAATGCTACTCAACGCCAGAAGTCTAAACCTCAAGATGCACGCAACTCGAAACTCTCCTTAGCATGGAGAACATCGATATCTGTGCAGTAACAGAAACCTGGTTCAACTCTCCCGAGAGCACCCCAGCACTATAGGTTATACCTCATACCATGTTTTTTGGCCTGAAAACTTGGACCGAACCACAAAAGGAGGGGGAGTATCAATATTTGTCAAAGATACCCACACCTCCAGGTTGGTGGCACAGCATGAAGCATCAGAGACTATCCATGTGCAACTACCAGTGGCTAAAACTGCCTTCCAGTTTATAGCCTGCTACAGACCACCCTCCCAACCCCAGGAACCACACTCGGCCTTCCTGAGAACACTGGAAAATATGAAGGTCTCTCCAAACACCATTATATTGGGCGACTTCAACTACCCTAACATAGACTGGGAGCATTACTCTAGCTCCAACACCCTAGCCCAAAGGTTCCTAGAATTTATAAACTCAAATGCTATGGAACAACTTGTTGCCTCTCCCACAAGAGGGGAAAACATACTGGACTTGATCATCACCAACATGGGGACTCTATGCTCCAGACCAGAAGTGTATCCCTCACTGGTAAGATCAGGCCATAAACTAATCTCACTAGATATTCACATCCCGACCCCAGCCCCTGCCCAGAAAACCACAGTGAAAAACTTCTCTAAAGCAAATTTCACACTCCTGAAAACCGAGGTGGAATCCTTCAAAGCCCCGGGCCTGTGGAAAATATGGCCCAGACCACAGAATCCTTTATAAACGCATTCTATGAACACCTTCAGGAATGCATGGATCATGCAATCCCAAATAAAACCAAGACCCAATCCTCCAAAGTTAGGCATCCTGTCTGGTGGACTCCAGCCATAAACAAACTATACAATAGAAGGAGGAAGCTACTACATGATAGAGCAAAATCCCAAAAAGGGAAGGCATCTCTGATCAGTATTAGCAAAAAACTATGGGCACTCATAAAATCGTCTAAAGCCAGCTTCGAGAGAAAAATTGCACAGGACACTAAGGATAATCACAAGGCTTTCTTTAGTTATGTTAGGAACCTGGGTGGGAATTCCCAGATATGCTCAGAATTAGTCCAAAATGACAAAAAATACACCAAACCCACAGACATTGCCAACATCCTAGCTGACAGGTTCAGCACAAACTTCTCCCCCCCTTCCCCACCAAAAGGGCAAATATATATCCCAGCAGAGTGCTGCCCCCCTGACATCTCAGATGCTCAGGTAAGAGCCGCCCTCTCCAAAGCAGAAAACACAGCATCAATGGGACCAGACGGTGTCCCAGGCTGCGTCCTACATGAACTCCTAGAAGAACTAAACCCAAACATAAAACTACTTTTTAATCTCAGCCTTACTACAGGATATGTACCAAAAGCGTGGCGTACAGCAACAGTGGTCCCTCTCCACAAAGGTGGTGCCTCAACGGATCCTGGAAACTATCGCCCCATAAGCTTGACTAGCTTGGTCTGCAAAGCTATGGAAAGGATCATCATGGACCTCATAAATAAAGATATTGGGGACCTACAGACACTGTATCCTACCCAGTTTGGCTTTGTTAAGGGCAGATCCTGCCTCTTAAACCTGGTCAATTTATTTGAAACAGTCACCAAGGTCATTGTCGAGGGGAAGGAGGTCCACACAGCCTACCTGGGCCTTGCAAAAGTCTTCGATACAATACCCCACTCAGGCATTATAGATAAGCTCACCAGTTTAAATATAAACCCCTATGTCACTAGATGGGTTGCAAACTGGCTCAAGGACAGAACCCACATGGTTAGAATTGCTGGATTCATGTCAGACTCCAAACCAGTTACAAGTGGCATCCCACAAGGCTCAGACCTGGGAGCTCTCTTGTTCGGTATATATTTCTCGGAGGTACAGGCTAACACGGAAGGACTGTGGTTGACCAAGTTCGCAGATGACTGCAAACTGGGCGCCATAATAGACTCTCCAGCTGACACAAGCATCCTACAAAAGGGCCTCAATAGAAACAGACAACTGGTGCCAGAGCCATGGTCTCAAGCTAAACGCCAAAAAGTGTATAGTCATCCCCTTTGGCAAAAACAAAGTGCCCACAAATTACCACATAGGTGGTAATCCATTAAGTATGAAAGAAGTAATTAGTGACCTGGGGACCCAAGTTGATAGCAATCTCTCATTTGACAACCACATGGCCAAAGTGGTTAGAAAAACATTTTATATAGCCCACCTAATCATGAAGGGATTCACATCTAGATCAGGGGAGGTCATCGTGCCTCTTTACTCATCCCTCATCAGGCCCATAATTGAGTACAATGCCCCTTTTGGGATGTCCCTTACCAGACACCTGCAGCAACTGGAAAGACCCCAAAAGTACCTCACCAAGAGGATCAAAGGGCTCAAACAGATGCCATATGCTGCCCAGTTAAAGAAACTCCAGCTCTACTCAGTTGCATACCGCCTGCTCAGAGGCGATCTGTGCCTGACGTATAAAGCCATGTCCAACCCGGAATTAATGGACACGCTGCACCTCAGAAAATCCAAATCCCATCGAGCTATGTGCTCGAGAAACTTGAACCTCAGCACTGAAATAAATAGGACATGCTGGAGGGACAGATTCATAACCCAGAGGCTCCCTTCACTCTGGAATAAAATCCCAGTCCAGGTTAGGCAGAGTTCCTCATTGACTC
The DNA here is from genome assembly GCF_019279795.1 of Protopterus annectens. Classification (NCBI taxonomy): domain Eukaryota; kingdom Metazoa; phylum Chordata; order Ceratodontiformes; family Protopteridae; genus Protopterus; species Protopterus annectens. The sequence goes on from NC_056726.1 coordinate 1,446,272,699, forward strand.
TCTTCAAGAGGAATCTTGATGAGTGGATGGGAGATAGTAGGTTTACCCCGGGTATCACTTCTGTGTCACTGTTAGATGGAGGCACAGTATACTAACCTCAAAAAAGGGCATAGCAAAATGAATTTAAAATGGGTGGCGAAAGCCAAAAACACTCTGGCTAGGCTTATAAATGTCCTAAGGCAGATAGCCTAGTATGAACCTATGACTCTATGAACACTAAGGGACTCTGGCTAACAAAGTTCGCAGATGACTGCAAACTGGGAGCCATTATTGAATCCCCAAATAATATGGATATTCTATAAAAAGTGCCTTACAGAAACAGATGCTTGGTGCCAGAGCCATGGGCTCAAACTTAATGCCAAGCAATGCATAGTTATCCCCTTTGGGAAAACCAAGTACCCATGAATTACCACATAGGTGGCAGTACACTAAACACCGAAAGTGTGATGAGAGACATAGGGACACAGGTAGGCAGTGGTCTCACTTTCAATAACCACATCGCCACAACAGTCAGGAAATCCTTCTATGTGGCACACCTCATCACTAAGGGCTTTTTTATCTAGAAGAAAAGAGGTCATTGTCCCACTGTACTGACCCCTCATTAGACCTATTATAGAGTATGCCCGGTTTGGTATGTACCTCACAAGACATCTGCAAAAGCTGGAAAGGCCGCAAAAATACCTCACTAAAAGAATCACAGACCTAAAGCAGATGCACTATACTTCTTGTCCAAAAAAACTCCAGCTATACTCTGTGGCATTTCGTCTACTCAGAGGTGAACTCTGCTTAACATACAAGGCCATGTCAAACCCTGAGCTGTTGGACATGCTCCACTTAAAGAAATCCCAATCTCTCAGAGCCACATGCTCCAGGGATTTAAACCTTGTCATACAGTGAACAAAACCTGCTGGTGGGATAAGTTCCTGACCCAGACACTCCCCATACTCTGGAATAGACTGCCCATACATGTCAAGCAGAGTGCCTCCTTGGTGCTCTTCAAAAGGAACTTTGACGTTTGGATGGGAAAAAGGAAATTCACCCCAGGGATCACGTCAGTCGCCCTGCTAGACAGGGGTCCAGGGAAGTAAATATTGTGGGAAGAAATATCCAGGGAATTGTTGTGGCTAGGCTTGTATGCAGGGAGAAATATCCAGGGAATTGTTATGGCTAGGCTTGTATAGGCCATAAGGCCGATAGCCTAGTATCAACCTATGAACCTACAAACTGTAAAAAAGTCAAAAGGTACAGATATTCAACACAGAAACACTCAATTAATGTAGCAGTAACAAAAACAATGAGAAAAACAAGTGCTGAAACAGTGGATATTGTAAGTCTTAGATTGCTTGCAGGTTATGCACCAAGCACTGTGCAAATGACACATTTATGGCTTCATAGGTAGGTACTAGGCTATCGGCCCTGGGGCCTATATAAGCCTAGCCAAAAAGGTTCCACGGCTTTCACCACCCAAGAAAATTATTTTCCTGTGCCCCTGTCAAGCAGTGATGCAGAACTGATCCCCAGGGTGAATTTTCTATTTACCATCCAGTCGTCAAGATTTTTCTTAAAGAGGGCCAATGAGGCGCTTTGCTTGACATGAATGGGTAGTCTGTTCCAGAGTATGGGAAGTCTCTGGGACATGAATCTATCCCTCCAGCATGTTCTGTTTATTTTGGTGACAAGGTTTGGGTCCCTAGAGTGTGTGGTTTGGAGAGATTGGGATTTCTTTAAGTGTAGCATGTCCAACAGCTCTGGGTTTGACATAGCTTTGTATGTTAGGGAGAGCTCGCCTCTGACTAGGTGACATGTGACGGAGTAGAGCTGGAGATTTTTGAGATGGTCTGCGTATGGCATCTGTTTCAGGCTGGTAATCCTCTCAGTGAGGTATTTCTTTGGCCTTTCCAATTGTTGTAGGTGTCTTGTGAGATACATGCCAAATGGTGCATTGTACTCTATAATAGGTCTGATGAGGGATGAGTAGAGAGGAACAATGGCCTCCTTTTTTCTAGAGGAGAATCCTTTTGTGATGAGGTGTGCCATGTAGAAGGATTTACTGACTACTGTGGTGATGAAGTTATCAAAGGAGAGACTACTGTCCACCTGTGTCCTGAGGTCTCTTATCACACTTTCAATGTTTAGTGAGCTACCACTTATGTGGTAGTTCATGAGTACCAAGTTTTTCCCAAAGGGGATGACAATGCACTTCTTGGAATTGAGCTTGAGGCCATGACTTTGACACCAAGCATCTGTCTCTGTGAGACCCTTTTGTAGAATGTCTACATCATTAGGTGATTCTATTATGGCTCCCAGTTTGCAGTCATCTGCGAACTTTGTTAGCCAAAGACCTTCTGTGTTGGCCTGCACTTCAGAGAAGTAGATGCCGAACAGGACATGACCCAGGACTGAACCCTGTGGTACTCCACTCGTCACTGGTCTGAAGTCGGACTTGGAGTCAGCTACTTTTACTGTGTGTGTTCTGTCAGTGAGCCAGTTGGCCACCCATTTTGTGACATAGGGATTTATAACCAGTTTAGTGAGTTTATTTATAATTCTAGAGTGGGGGATGGTATCGAAAGCCTTGGCGAGGTCAAGATAGGCTGTGTGCACTACCTTGCCCTCGTCTATGGCTCCAGTGACTGCTTCAAAGAAGTCAATCAGGTTTAGCAGACATCATCTACCTTTTACAAACCCAAACCAAGTGGGCTCCAGGTTTTGGAGGTTACCTATGTCTTTGTTTATAAGCTCCAAATTATACATTCCATGGCCTTGAAGACCAGGCTTGTCAGGTTAATGGGATGGTAGTTTCCGGGGTCCATGGTGTCAACCCCTTTGTAGAGTGGGATAACCGTCACCATTCAGTAGGCACATAGCGTGAGGTGTGGCTATGACTGAACATGGTACTTAGGTGGGGTGCCAGTTCATTCTGTAGTTTGTCCAGGATGCAGCCTGGGATGTTGCCTAGTCCCATGGATGCTGTGTTCTTGGCTTTGGAGAGTGCAGTCTTTACTTGTTCATCCATGATTACAGGGGGTTTGCATTTTTCTGGTATTAAAATGGACCCTTTGGAGGGTGAGAGGGGGGTAAAGTTAACACTGAACCTATCTGCCAGGATGTTGGAGTAAATAAAAGGCCCTGTGGCCAATCAAAAACAGCACACTTTTCTTTCCTTTACACAATCCTGGGCTAGAAAATGGTGCAGGTCCCCTACTCTCACTAATGTGGAACTAAAGTAGTTCTAACTAAAGACTGTAAAAAAGGTCAGATAGTGCAGATATTCAACACAGAAACAGTCAGTTCAACTGTGACAAAAACATTGTAAAAAACAACTGCCTAAACTGTGGCTATGGTAATGTAAGTCTTATCTTTTGTAGACTTTAGCAAAAATCAGCAATACTCTTCTTCTCAAATGGCATGGACACCAAATGTTGCCAAACACCTTGGAGCTCTTAGGTTATGAGCCAGGTGTTGTGTAACTGCAATGCTTAAACAGCAGCAGAGATCTGATAACAGAAACACAAACAAGGCCCTGTAACCAATCAAAAACAGTGATTTTTTTTTTCCTTTACACAGTTCTGGGCCAGAAAATGACTCAAGTCCCCTCTACTCTCACTAAAGTGGAACCAAGGCAGTTCTAAGACTGTGACAAAGGTCAAAAGGTACAGATATTAAACAGAGAAACACTCAATTACTGCAGTGAAAAACAAGTGCCAATATATGGTATGTAAGCCTTAGCTTTTGTAGAGTTTAGCAGAAAATAGCAACACTTCTCCAGTAGCATGGTCACCAAATGTTGCCAAATGTTTAGGCACAGAGATTCAAATTTGAAACAAGCTAGCCCACTAGCTAATCAAATAATAAAACTTACACCAGTAATTCACAACTCAGAAGGCTATAGACTATTCCCTTCTGCTACAAGAGTGTAGACCACAAACCTTCCTAATGTAAAATAGGTTTCAAGCCCAAGTACTTAAACCAGAACAAAGACACTTTTAGACCAACAGACACAATAAGCCTTCAAACAGCAATTCCCAACTTAGAAGGGTGTAAGCTACCTCTACTGCCACAAGAGTGTAGACAACAAACATTCCTAATATATTATATTCCTAATATAAGATAACTATACAGAACCCAATTGCTTAAATCTGAACTAAGAATAACAGTTACAATATAATAAGACTACTGACAAGCAGCAATAAATCCAGCAGATTTTAAATGCAACTGAACACTTTAAGATTGTTCACCAAAAATCTATCTAAAGTAGGAATAAGTGCAAATACAATAAAATCAGTTTCATAAAGTGTATTTTTTAGCAAGTGGGAAGGCAGGAAAAAGAAGGAAATTCAAGTTTACGACACTGTGTGTGTGGGGGCTTCCCAGTTCATCTCTCAATGCTCAGTAGAATGTGCTGATGAGATGAGATGGGAACTTGTGTCCAAAGTTAGAGTTATATTAGGAGGTGGGCAACTCAAAACCCACCAAGTTTAAAAGTACAGCAGGAGTAGCGCAGGTGGCTGGGAAAAATCAAATGCAGACAGAGATCAGCAAAAACCAGTCAGAGAACAAGTCACACAGCACTACAGCTAAATAAATATGTCATTAAATACTTGTAGTTAAGTGAGGAATGCTATTTCTCAGCTCCTCCCATTAATTACTGTAGCTGGATTTTATTCACCATCTGCCAAAAATTATTTTCTAACTGACCTTAGCAAGACCTTGTAAAACCCCAAAAAGAACAACAAAAAACTAAAACAAAACAAAATGCAATATAAGAGTAAATATAAAAACTGAAAAACACCAAACCTTAAATGAATAACTCCAATCCAAAATCAAATGTAGACAGAGATTAGCATAATCAAATGCAGACAGAGATCAGCAAAAATCAGACAGATTGCAAGTCACACAGGTTTACAGCTAAATAAAGTTGCCATAAAATGCTTGTAGTTAAATGATGAATGCTCTTTCTCAGTGTCACACTGACAGCCCAGCTATCTGAAATTTTGTAAATAATTATATGTCACTTGTGAATATTGATATGATTTATACAGAACTCTATGTTATGTACTGAGCTAAGATGTATCCACAGTGTACCCTACTGGAACATAGAAAATTAATCTGCAAAACATAAGAATAGTTGAGGTTAAGTTACTTTATAGCTGGGCCATAAGCAAAATATGTTATTTCTCAGTTTCAGTTCAGTAGTAGACACAATGTCTAGAACTAGACATTTTTGTATTGTCTTGAGGAGAAGTATTTACTAGGTTTCAAATGTAAAATCATTTTATTGTTTTACAACTTTCAAGATCTGCAAAGATGTGAGAGATATGTATTTCTCACACAGAGATGTTAAATTCTGTTATGTTTCTGTTTAGCTTGGGAAATAAAGTCAGGTGACAAAGACTGATGTCATCTAAGCGGGCCCAGCAATAATGTTTGATATTTATCTATGAACTCTCTCAGAGAGAGAATGGGAATTTTGTATTTTGTCTTGGACCTAACAAGAACATCCACTCATAATCACCATCTGCACTTGCCTTGCTAATAGTAAGTAAGTAACTAGGGTACACTTTCCTGCAATGTTGTTTGAAAATATTTCCTGTGATTTTTAATTCTGAAGTAACTATGTTTGCTTTCTGAGTATTGTCTTGTTTTTTTATTATTTATTATTAAATATATTTAAACCTATCTTTGTGGCTGATATTTGTGAGATATATTTAAGCTCTTGGAGTACTTGCATATCTGTTTGGTGACACTGTGCAGGCCACTCCTAAAGAGTATTGCTCTTGGTCAGACTATAATTTGGATTAATAGCAACATTACATAGCAGGACTGGACACCCTTTGTAAGGGCCTTATAGTAGCTGATAAGTAGGGGTTCTGGTGGCAATGATAACTACCTTATAGTCTGGGCAGTCAGGGGCATAGCTAGTAAACCTGTGCCAGCCTTCCCCAGGTGTGTGTGTGTGTGTGTGTGTGTGTGTGTGTGTGTGTGTGTGTGTGTGTGTGTGTGTGTGTGTGTGTGTGTGTGTATGTGTAAAATAAATTTCAAACTGTGTGTTTGTCAGCTATTTTGGCAGGGACATGAAGCACTTGTTGAACAGAGAGAGTGTTAGAGGAATTGGCTTGGAAAAGTCTCAACTCTATAGCTGTGCCAGTGAGGAGTCTTACTGGGGATCTGGTGAAAGAGGCAGAAACCAGCCCCAGACTGACTCTGGTCTCGTGTGCTCTTAAGGGAAATTGCATTTTACTGTGTGTGTACTTTTCATCCTCTCAGTGTGTACATCCCCCACTGTTGCCAGTGGTGAGGATTGAGGCTCCTGAATTACTGGGCCAGTGCATGGGTATAACGTATTAATTGGTTGACAGTGGTGAGATAGCCACATCACATATTAATTGGCTTGTAGTGGTGTGGCTATTGAATTTCTGTAGCCTGTGTACAGTGGTCACTGAAGGGGTTTGTACTCTCAATCAGTCAACCAGTGAACATTCAGAGTTTGACATCACAATTGTTTATTTATTTATTTATTTTTTGCTAGCTTAAGCAGGCATTCTGACAACAAGCCAGTTGACTGAAATGTGCCAGGCTAAAGGACTGATGCATGCCAACCTGACTAAGGCAGAAATTATTGTAGCTTTGGGCACAGCTGCATCACAGACCAGCGATCAGGAGGACAACCAGGCTAGCCTTGAAGATGTACAACTCTCAGAAAATGGACAGTTCAACCTTTTTACAGAGGACTTAAAAATCTGCAGTTAAAGAGGCTTGAGCTGGAGGCTAAGTGTTTGGAAATAGAAGCAGCAGAAAGACTTAAATTGTCTTGAGACTGAGAAAAATGAGAAACTAAGATGTCTAGAGGCTGAGGAAAATGTGAAACTGTGATGTCTAGTGGTTGAGGATAAGGAGAGACAGAGGAAACATGAAAAGGAGATGCTGACTCTTCACCAGAGTCATGGAAATAATGGGGAAGGGGTTAACCAAACCCCAGAAGCAACAAAGGTCAGTAAATTTCTTCCACAATATACAGAGGGGGATAATTTTGATAGTGTCATTCATATGTTTGAGAGGGTATGTAAACAGTATAATGTTGACCAAGGGATCTTGGTACAGTTCCTGACCCACTTACACCATGGTAAAGCTGTAACTGACATTTCTAAATTGTCTAATAATGAGTGCTTACATTATAATATAGTCAAAATGTGTTTGTTAGAATGCTTTAAGTTAACACCTGAAGCTTATATAAAAAAGTTTTGTAAGCATTGACACAAGGCAGATGAAATTGTGTGTGAATATATTGCTAAACACTTATTAGCTCCCTTAGCCAGGGTTCCAAGCCAATTCCTCTAACACTCTCTCTGTCCAACCAGTGCTTCATGTCCCTGACCAAGTAGCTCACACACACACACACACACACACACACACACACACACACACACACACACACACACACACACACACACACACACACACAAACACATGTACACACACACACACACACACACACACACACACACACATACACACTTTCAGATTTGCTTTACACACACATGCACAATGCTGGGGAAGGCTGGCACAGATTTAGTAGATATGTCCCCTTCTGCCCAGACTATAAGGTAGTTATCACTGCCATCAGAACCAGTACTTATCAGCTAGTATAGGGCCATTACAAAGGGTGTCCAATCTTATTGTGAAATGTTACTATTAATCCAAATGGTACTCTGACCAAAAGCAAGGCTATTTAGGAGTGGCATGTACAGTGTCACCAAACAGATATGCAAGTACTCTTAGAGCTTAAAGATGTTTCACAAATATCAGCCACAAAGATAGATTTAAATATATTTAATAATAAATAATAAAAGAACAAGACAGTATACAGAAAACAAACACAGTTACTTTAGAGTTCAAAATCTCAAGAAATATTTTAAAACAGCATTGCAGAATAGCCCCAAATAAATACAGAAAACATCTAAACTAATATTTACTATATTCCTAACTACTGTATATCTAAAAGAAATGACTGTACCCTAGTTACTTACTATTAGCAAGGCAAGTGCAGATGGTGATGAGGAGTGGATGCTGTTGCTAGGTCCAAGACAAAATACAAAATTTAGCAGCTTGCATCCTGATTATAGGGACAATGGAATGTGCTCATTCAAACCCAGAGGCCTGTTTGCTTTTAAAACCAACTGCCAAAAAAGTTCTCTGACCTCAATCATGTTTTTCCAGGGGCCTACCCTCAGATCTTGGTCCAATTTTTCCAATACAAAGAAACCCCACATAGCATTGATACAGGTTAAATAATGTTTATACAAGGCATTTTTGGTGTTCTTATTTCTTATTTCATTAAGATGTTCATATATCTTCCTTTTTAACTTCTGGATAATTTTACATATATAAAATGCCCCACAATACTTGCATGAAGCAAGATAAATAACTCCTGCACTGTGACAGTTAGAAGTTATACTCAGGATGAGAGCTGCTAAATTATAGACTTTGGGCAAAGTCCATGTCCACTGAATGGCAGTTTTGTACACAGTATTTCTGTGTTATACTTATACATCAAACACATATGTTTTTCAAACATTCTTTCATATACTTTTCTATATTTATATTTTTTTTATATATGACGATATGCTATTTTATTGTTGAATTTGAAGGTTCTTAGTTTCTTTATGGGATCTTGTATTTTATGTTTCTTGGGATTTTATTGAAAAATTGATTAACACACAATTGTTTAATTGATTAATAAATTAATGTTGGGGGTTCATACCACATACTAAACCACACCAAGATTACTCAAGGTTAGCTGTTTAGCAACAATCAATACACTTTTTTTGATTCAAAACAAAAAGGAACTTCAGAGGGCTACAGGTGAAAACAAACCAAATACAAATACAAAAAACCTACCAGTAACAACAATCAGTGTAAAAGTTCATTTATTTTCACAAAATTTAGTGCTTTCATCCAACATGTAGAATAGGACTTCATCAGAATCTCAAGACACCTAGAATGTGATGGACTTACAGATATAAATGTTCTGTTCCATACAAGTGTTTGTGTAAGCCACCTATATTTTATCGGATTAATTTTGTGTGCCTTCTGTCCTGAGTCATGATTGAAAAGTACCTGAATACAAGTTCAGTTACCAAGTTAACAATATAATAATAATAATAATAATAATAATAATAATAATAATAATAATAATAATAATGTTGGGTGATTCAGAGACTTGGTTTCACCCATATATTCTCGTCTGAGAAAGTCTTCCTCTTGACTCTATTCCATTCAGACAAGACTGTTGTAACAAAAGAGGTGGTTGGATAGCTGTTAACTCATTCAAGCCTATAGCACCTTTTTTGTATTTTTGGGGTCTGGCTTGTTTAAGTGATTTACCAGCTAATGATAGGGAGTTTTAGAAAGGGCAAGGACTAATTAACAAAATAATACTAAGATTGTCAATGTAGGATGTCCCGCAGTAGAGAAAGTAATCAATTTTTTTCCAATTATTGTTCATAGTTTAATTTTTATGATTATATTTTCATAAGTGAGAGACCTACAAGCTATTAAGGGATACAGTGTAAAATGCTATGGTAGAGGACAGGTAAATTCCTTGTCCATGTCCATTTATATCACAGTATACTGGAGATAGTGCAAGTATTTTGTTAGTAATTAAGCCAATAAGCAATATTTCCATGTGTACTTAATACTTCAAAAAATCAAGTGACTTACAAACTATTGCATGGCATCAGCTGAAACCTTTGATATTGTTGAAGAAAATTGTGACTGATATTTGCACTGTAAATTTCACATACTGAGAGATATTCAGTGTTACTTATATTGCTAATTATACAAGCAAGCATATATTCTCATATGTCTGTAAATATCTCAATAAAATGCATCCAGAGAGGAATTTCTTGCTGTTATGTCAAAGCTTATATGGCCAACAAAAGTGTTCTAATAATATATGTCTAGATTGTATAGTTTACATGGTATGATGACTTGTATGATTATCGAATTTCATGATAAGAAGGCCAAACCATTGTCGTAGTAATCATCTGTGTGTCTGAGTTCATGGCAATAAGGTCAAAACTTTGACTCTGCGTGCATCTTTATTCCCAAGACTTTCACCACGGACAAGCCCTTGCTAGTAATTTATTCATTTGTTTGTTTATTAACTGGGCACCGATCCACATGGACCTTTTTCAGACTCAACCCATGAGCACTGTCTGACTAAGTGGCCTTTTCAGTCACAGCAGGTAAACTGAGGTAGAAGAAATGAAATCCTGTACTTTTTTGTTACAGGTAGCAGCTCAGTAAGTGTTTGGAGTATTAATCCTCTGGGCTTACTGCCAGACTAATGTCAGATCTGAGCTAGTTATTATGGGCAGCAAAGAGGAGAGGTCAAAATCATCTTATAAGCTACTGAAATAAGCCATCACTTGGTTATTTAGGCTTCTTCAATTTGTAGTGTTAACCACCAGAATCCTTACATATGTACCCAGGAATATCACAGCAGCACGGTGCAGTGTTGCAGCGTTAGTGTTGTCGCCACATAGAAAAAGGTTCACTGGTCTAATTCTCGGCTGGAGTGTCTTCTGTGTGGAGTCTGCATGTCCTCCCTGTGTTTGTGTGGGTTTCCTCTGGGTGATCAGTTTTCCTCCCACATTACAGACATGCATTTGGAGCATTTCTCCCCAGGCCTCTGCTGAAAATTTACTTTATTGCATGTCAGACTTTCCTGGTAAACAAATGTAAAATAAATAACTGACACTTCAAGAGACATCTACTTCCCTCTGGTGTTTGGACCCAAAACAGCTAACTACCGTTTTCCCACCACAATATGAAATACTGTAATCCTTCTCATGTTACGTCTGCTGTTCAATATATTCATCTGGCAACCTTACCTCACCCTACCTCAACATGAAATTTCAGTTCCTAATGAGGTCTTTTTTTCTTTTCATAATGGGATGGTTAGTTCCACCATGTTGTAGTAGAACATTATTCCTTATAATGCTCATAGTGCTCATGGTGTGACATAATAAACTGTGGCCTGAATATCAATAATGGCAGAAGCTCTCCTTTCCTTGGTTTTGTTAGAGTTGCTTAAAATACAGCTAAAGCCTGTCCTTCAAAGTCTAAAGGCTTCTCAGACCCTCACCTTTCAATATATGGCTAGCTTGCTCTATTTGATCCCAAGACCTTTACTTTCTTTAAAAATGTTTTGAAGAAACTTAAACCATAACCAGACGGTTATAACCTGGTTCCTTAGTCTCTTCATGTAGGTGCTCCTATCTTCTGTAGACTCATTTCTTGCAGTTGTGTTCTGCAAAAAGGCCATACAGTGCAAGGTTGTTTAATTAAATTTAGAGACAGACACTGCCCCATGAAATGTATAAATATCTTCATACCTGGCTAAATGAATGCAGTGCTGTTGGTTCTTAATTCTTAAGTTGTCAGATGTTTGCCACCATAAGCAACAACATCCTGCTGAATCAGCTTACTGATTTGAATCTTTCCCCAAACAGTCATCAGTGATCCTCAGGCTAAGAAATAAGAACCCACACTGTGAAATTGGTAATTTCTATCCCCTCTCTCTCCTCCTGTGTACCATTTCCTGTTGGTAATCCTTGAGGCTCAGTGGTTGGACCCTTAGTTTTCACTGTTTTTGTCAACTGTATGAAGGGACACCATATTAAAGCTAAACCAGCTGTACAATAGCTGCTTTGGTAATATCCAAGGCTTGGCTGTGCTCTTTGTGTCCTTATTTAAAGGCTTGTAAAACAAAGGCAAGCTGCATACTTTTAGGTCCAGATTGAGTATATTATTTATTTATTTATTTATTTATTTATTTATTTATTTATGTATTGGTTTATTTTATCTTTATTCCTTAATTGATTTGAAACAGTGATCATCTCCTAATACTGATATAGCTTTCATTATATTATATGATTGGGCTGACACTGATCTCATATAAAGTCCATTAAAGTCCTAGGTGATATCCTAAATGATGAAATAACATTTCACATTTACACCAAACATGTAGACTGTATAACTTAGAAAAGTTAGGCAAGCTTACTGTAACTAGTTTTCCTAAGTCATACCTCACTTCTCATCACAGCCAAATTGTTCTTGCTACATAACTTCTTATTCTCAAAAGTCAATATTGCTACCACTCACAAACTGGACCAGGCCTACTCTGATAGTGCCAATTTTTTCTGGTGAGTAATTGGTCCCATCCCCACCCGGATAGTTCACATATTCCTCAGATTATGAAGAGTATGTTGCAGTATGACCAATGTGTGAAATATTCTACGTGGGTGAGACACAGAACAATCAGTCTTTTGGCTGTAATACCTGCAAAAGGTTTTTATTTTATGCAATAGATCACCACCCTATTAATGCTAATGGTAACAGAAGGGACAGTTTATAAGCAGTAAAAGTTAACAGGTGGCAACTTTTATTTAATGCCTGTATATTACCAGGCATCAATGATTATATTAACTTAAATATGTGTTACAAGATTGGAAGCTGAAGCAGTTAAAAATATATGTGTTTTAGAGGTTAATCATGATGATGTATTAGGATTTATTTAATTGTATAAATGAATTTGTATACTATAATTTGAATAAGTCTCTTATTTTGTTCATGAAAGACTCAAGGGTTTACTGCAGTGAATAAAAATATTTTCTTTAAGGTCATTGCAGGTGATGTTATTCTAGATTTTTTACCTTTTAATAAGCAATCTTTGATGTTTTTGTGTTGTTTTGTTTGCTGTTTGGATCACTGAAGTTCATATTTATTGTGAAACAGTTGGCTTTTCACATTGCAGAAGATAACTTTGGAGAATGGATTCCTAGAAACGGTATATCTAATTATTTGCAGACGAGTAATTAGGAAAGCATTGCGGGCATAACAAGACCTGGAAATGAGAGATGCTGGAAGTATCATTACAAGAGACAAACACATGATTTACAGTATAACTGGCTGTCTTGGTCCATTTAGGAAAATAAAGCATTATGTCATAAAAGCAGTATCTGAAAGTAGCCAAACAAAGCTCACAACAGCAACCTATTCATGTGTGGCAGAAGTCCTGTATATTGTGAATGTTACTTGCTCTTCTTATTGTGGCAGCCATTTGGAATGTATTTAACATCAAACCACAGATAAAGCCTTGACTAATGAAGTCTGAGCTGTAGGAATGTGAAGAAGTAACCCTGACTTCTACATTTCTGAATAAAATTGGATGACAATCCAATCTGGCATGTCCTGGGTATCTCAGATGCTGTACAAGTCCCTTGAACTGAAGCTTATTTCAGTTATGTGACATGAAATAAGGAAACCACATAGCATTTTGATATAATTAGGGCTTATTTTACTCATATGATATGAAATTATTTACAAATCTCATAACCTCTGTGGTATAATAGAATGATATCAGTATATTTTAAAAGTAGCAATCTACTTAAGCATGCAAATTGCTTTGGAAACAGCTGATGAAAGCTGACGTAGAAAAATTTGAGGCTATTTGCTGCCAACCTGTGAAATGAAACTTTTGAATATCTGAATATGACAACAGGCATAATATTACACATTTTGAGCATAAATGGATACTGCAGAATCTTTACATTTATTGATGTGCAGAGAAGTAAGCAATATAATCCCTTCATAACAAAGACAGCTTACTAGTATTTACCTCTATTAAAGTAGGAGCCATTTTAATTTTTGATAGTGGAGTGTGAAGTGTCTTAAGTGGCGTTCCTTAATAACACACTAGCTCATAGGCTTACATTGTCTTAATGAAATAACCCATGATGATTTTCTGCTAGATAACATTATCTGGCATTTATATGTTCCTTATCTGGAACAAGCAGCTTTATTAAGATACCTGGAAATACAAAAGCCACCATTCAGTCCTCCAGAGAGGCCATCTGCCTTAGAATGTGGATGTATCACAGAGTCGATTCATATTTACAAGTATGAAATAATGAAAACATTCATGACTGCTGATTTCATTTATATTATAGACCAAGAGGAGTAGCTGGTACAGAATTAAAAAAAATGTGCCATTTGACATGTTTGACACATCTGATGGCTTTTCCATGTACGCAGTGCTGGTCTATAAAAGAGGAATCAGAATCACTGAAGGAATTTTTGAATACTTTTTCAGCCTAAATATTGGCACCGTAATGCTGCCAAGTCTAATGCATTTTCATTATAGTGGAAAACAACAGTTTTACTTTGTGCTATTTTTTTCATGTAATGTATATGTACAACATACTAGATTTTAAATAACTTTGTATACCCTTATTTATATATTTCTACAAACACCAGCTTGCATATCATCTGCAAACAAGCAATAGTCATAGAGGGACTAGCACAAGTCAATAAAAAGTGAATAAATAAAACATAAATCCTTAGGAAATTGATTTTTTTCTTTTTAAAGATATTTATGGTATTCTAAATTATATGTGTGCTTTTCTAATTATTTTAGATATCGTGTAATGGGAAAACAAAGTTACAATCTAGGAAGTTGCTGCCTACAGCGGCACTTTGTTAAAGACCATTATGGATCATTTATGAATAGCCACTAAATGACAATGTTTTTTCATTAAAGTTAAGAGAATTATAAGTTGTTCTGCAAAACCTCAAAACTTACGTAGTGAATGAGATGATGTGTTTATGTTAAAAAAAGAAAACAAAGTGCAGCACTTGAGGCTGACAAACAACAGGTCAGAAACTCTACAACTAGAATGAACAGAATGCAGAAAAATGTGATAATTAGAGATGTGAGTGAAAATGTTTATTTTTATTTTGTCTTTTATTTCCAGGAAAATCCAACAGGGTTTGGAAAAAAAAGTAACTTTTTATCAGAGGCCCGGGGAGAAGCTCCAACAGTAAAATGATTAGAAACTGAAAGATAAACATGACAGAAATAATTTCCAAGATTTAGCAGAGAAAAAAAAACAAGTTTACAACGCATTACCCAGCATTTATGTTAAATAAAATTAGGATATACAGTCCAAAAACAAGGATCACATAGCATATATACAAAGGTTAACACAATGCAGTATTACTTATATGTTTGTCTTTTCGGCTTTTCCCGGTTAGGGGTCGCCACAGCAGAACTCTGGTCTGCTAATGATTGGCAGTAGATTTTTATGGTGCCGAGTTGCCAGCCTGACGCCCAACCTTCAGCAAAGGCACGCCCATTCATGCATGTCTTTTGGAGGCCACTCGACCGTGGGGAGGACATGCAGACTCCACACAGAAGGCACTCCAGCCGAGAATCGAACAGGAGAACCTCTTGCTGTGAGGCAATAATGCTACCGCTGTAATACCGTGGCTGTGCACAGTATTACTTATATACATTAAGTAAATTATGATTTTCCATAATGGATATCAGAGTATTAGAGATGAGAAGTATAGGGGAAAAGGCAGAGAGAACAGAAAGAGAGTATATTAATTACAGAAACATTAAATATTATATGCTGTTTTAGTGGAGAAGTAGATTAATGTTAACATGAGTTACCACAAGACATTGTAATGAAATAACTGCAGCTTCTTTTTTCTTTATTCTTCTTTTCTTTAATAAGTTCATAGGTAATCACTAGGCTATCAATCTATGATGATCTTAAGAGGCTCAGTTTTTAACTCTTATATTTTGTGTACAAATAATCCAGAGATGGGCAGAACAAGGAAAGTTTATGATGCTAAACCAGGAATTAGCAGTTTTTTATCAATTTGGCTAAATTCAGTTTGAAACAGGGAACACAGACATGAACAAAACCAATAAGAAGCTAAAGGACAAAGAGACTCCAACCAGATAAAATATGTTTTAATCCACAGAAAGGTCAGATAAAATACGTTTTAATCCACAGAAAGGTTAGCGCTTTCATCCAACTACAATAGTTTGAACTTCTTCAGACAAATTTAAAAAATCACATGACCAAATTTATACAAGCAGTGAACCAATTGACTAATATAAACTTAATTGCTTCAATGAGCAACTCGTACTTAAAGAAACACTAAACATATTAAGTGTATACGAGAACCTACAAAAGATATCAGATAATATAATAAATAACCAAGCAAAAATCATATATAAAACAATGTAAAAAAAACCTCAAAATATTTAAACCCAAGATTCATCTTTCAAGAGATTTTAGTCTAAGGAGGCAACCCAGTGAACAATTTTCATTCAATCCAGGAAAGGCAAAAACATTCAGTTTAAGTTGCCACAAAAGTTCTCTAAATTCCAACTCTAAAGACCAAGGCCCCCCTCTGATATTTTTCATCACTTGATCAACCACAATGTACTTAAAATTATGGTTGGGGTATTCATAAATGTGTTTTGCTAAAGCATTATTCAAATTATTTTTGCTGATACTATACTGGTGCTTGTAGACCCGTTGTTTAAAATGTCACTCTGTTTTACCAAGCTAAAATGAATTACAGAGTTGGCATTGTGCTAAACAAATTCAATTTGAATAGAGTAAAAGAAGTACTTTGCTTTAATTATTTAACATTTGTTTACAAAGAAAGTCCAACATGGAATGAAGCCAATTTTCAGTGGTGGCCCTGGGAAAAAAATGCTCTAGATGCATGTCTTTGTAACATGGAAGGAAACCAGAGCACCCGGAGGAAACCCACACGAATGCAGGGAGGACATACAGACTCTACACAGAAGGCACCCCAGCTGAGAACTGAACCAGAAAACCTTTTGCTGTGAGGCAACAACGCTACCACTGCAATGTCTTTACATGAATTGTAAGACCATTCTATAGAAGAGGCTTTCTCTGTGATACATAACTGTTCCTCCAACATGTTCTGTTTAAATAAAAAAAAAAGACTGATATACCTTGAGCAAGTGTTCATGCTACAGTTGAACTGGTGAATGTGTAATAGGTCTGATAGGGTAGGACCTGTAGAGATGCTCTGCATATTTTTTGTTGTTTAGGCCCTTCAATTGTTTTAGTGAGAAAGTACCGTGGTCACTCCAGTTGTGCAAGTGATTGGACAGGTACATACCGAATGAGACATTAAATTCAGTGATCGACCTGATGAGAGCTGAGTACAGTGATTACGTTACTCGAACTGGACACCCTATGTTTAGATGTAAGCTCCACAATGAAAAAAGCCTTCCTTACAACAGTAGATGCATGGTGATCAAAGTTTATTGTCAACATACGTTCCTAGATCACTTACTATGAGATCAAATTTCAGGGGTATGTTGACAATGTGAAAGTTACAGGGGAAATCATGCTCGCTGAAAGATATGATTATGCATTTCTTGGCATTTCGTTTTGGAGTATGGTTTTAACACTAGCTATCTGTCTGGGAAAGAAACGCTGCAAAAGCATGTTAATAGCTGCATAGAGGCAGCAGTACTAACCAGGAATAAGTGCAGAACTAAGTGAAAAAGAAGTCACCCTGGCCGAATCAAATCAATAGACCGTATCCCAGAAGGAAGAAAATCATAGAAAAACATAGGAGATGTAGGACCTAGCAGGATAAACACACTCTCATCAAACTAAACAAGCAACTCAGAGGAAAAAATAAAGTCTACCAAAGAAAAATTTTTGGCAATTTTGGCCTCCCAGGCCAAGGACTATCACAAGACATTCTTTTTCTTTAGCTATGTCAGTAACTTCAAAGGCAATACATAATTGTGTGCAGAGCTCATTGGTAATGGAGCAACCTATATTGAGCCAGAAGACAGAGCAAACTCTAACTTTACACCTGTCCCCCTCAACCGCCATCCAATGTAACTCCCCTCTTATCACTAGAGAACAGGTCCTCAGTGCTCTGAATAAAGGCCGAGAACACTGCATCAATGGGCCCAGCCAGTATCTCAGGATGCCTTCAAAATAGCATGAAACATGACCTATCAGACCCTCTGGGATTGCTATTTAACATTAGCTTCCAAACAGGCTTCATGCCTCATGAATGGAGAACATTAACAGTCATCCCTCTGCATAAAGGTAGGCCACCTACAGACCTTGGAAACTACAGACCCGTATGTGTCACTAATTTCATATGAAAAGCCATGGAAAGAACTACCATGGAAATGATCAGTAATGACATAGGAAACCTCCAGATACTGGAACCAACCCAATTTGATTTTTTTCAAGGTCAGGTCATGCCTACTCAACCTGGTGGACTTCTTTGAGAAGGTCACCAAATCAATGCTTGAGGGCAAAATGGTTCACACTACCTACACTGACCTTGCCAAGGCATTTGACACAATACTCCACTCAGGCATTGTTGATAAACTTAATTAAGAGGTTATGTCACCCAGTGGATAGGCAGCTAGCTCAAAGACAGGACAGAGAAAGTTAGAATTGGGGAGTCCACCTCTATAGAGAGACCAGTCACAAGTATAGTTCCACAAGGAGCAATCCTGGGACCACTCCATTTTGGCATTTACTTCTCTGCAGTCAAGGCCAATTTCAAGGGCCTCTGAATGACCAAATTTATGGAAGATTGCAAATTAACAGCAGTCATTGAATCCCCCACCAACACTAATGTTCTCCAGGAAGGACTGACACAGACAAATAACTTGTGTCAGAGCTATGAACGAAAACTAAATATCAAGAAATTCATAATAATATTCTTCGAGAAGTCATCCACACATGGTAACTATTACATTGAAGCACACCCCTAAGAGTCGACCTAGTATTTAGGGACTTCGGGATACACATAGACAGTAATCTAGCTTTTGACCATCACATGTCTACAGTAGTGAGGAAATCATTCTGTGTTGTACAACTTATAAACAAAGGCATGGCGTCTAGGTTCAAGGAGGTCATTGTTCCACTATATTCAGCATTCATCAGAACTATCAAGTACAATGGTTCCTTTGTTATGTACCTAACCAGATACATACAACAACTGGAATGTCCACAGAGGTACTTCACTAAAAGAATATAAGGTATAAGTAACAATGTCCTATGCAGACCACGTCAAAGCCTTATTCCTGTATTCTTTCTCCTACAGGCTGTTGCAGAGAGATCTATACCTGGCATGCAAGGCATTGTCAGACCTCACTTTGATGGACCTCCTGTATATCCGCAAAACAAACAGCACCAGAAGTACATGTTCTAAAGATGTACATTTTGCCTATGATACAAATAATACCTGCTAAAGAGACAGATATGTATCCCAGACACTACCCCTTCTCTGGAACAGGCTCCCCATCCATGCAAAGCAGAGTTCCTCCCTAACCCAATTCAGTTGCAACTTGGACAATCAAATGGGAACAGTATATTCATCCCTAGTTTGGCACCTGTGTCTCTAATGGACACAGACAGCCTACAAATGGCTCATCTCCCACTCCCCTGCTTAGCAGTGTTTCATCTCCCAAGCCCGTGATACACTTATCAAGGATATCAGAACTTGTCAGAGATTTGGTATGCATGGCTAGGATTAAGAAGGCCCAAGGGGTCATTAGCCTAGTACATACATATGAACCTAGAACCTATGAAACTATGAAAGGCCATCTAGAACAATTTTGGTGCCCTCTGGGAAGTTAATGATAGTACAACATTTACAGTTGTCTGCAGACTTGTTTAGTCATAAACCCTTAACACTTGCTTTGACCACTGAGAAGTAAATGCCAAAGAGGAGTGGCCAAAGCACTGAACCTCGGGGTATAACACTATTGGCAGACCTTGTGGAGGAAGTAGAACCACCTGCCTAATTTCTTAGGTCTATATGTGAGCCAATTTGCTATCCAATGAGTTACATGATGACTTACATTTAGCTGGAAGAGTTTATTTAGGATATATGAGAGTGAGATTGTGCTGAATATCTTTGTGATGTCTAGGAATATGGTGTGTACCGATTTGCCCTCGTCCTTTGCTTCAGTAACCTTCTCAAAGAAGATGACCAGTTTAAGTAGGCAGCATTTGCCATTGAATCTGAACTGGCTCAGGCTGAGAGTGTGTAGTTAACATATGTCTTTATTAATTCCATAATGATTCTTTCTATAGCTTTACAGATGAGTGTGGTCAGGATTATGGGTTTATAATAATACAGGTCTGTTGATGTCCCACTTTTGTGCAAAGGAATGGTGTTGCTATCCTCCATTTATCCAGCATGAAGCCCATTTGGAGAGTGATATCGATGTACCTCTGTAGGAGATGTTTCAGCTTAACCAATAGGCACTACTGTATGTTATCTGGCCCCAAAGAAGTAGTGATCCTAGCCAAAACTAGTGCCTCAAGGACTTGATCTTCAGAGATTTGGGGTAATGTAGATGCAAATATGGGATCTGAAAAAATAAGAGGGGACAGTGGGAGAAGTTAGAACTAAATTTGTCTGCAAGTATTTTGGCTTCTGTCCTCTAGGTATGAATATATGTTATTTGCTTTACTAGTAACCCTACATTCAGTAGGGGAGTGGAAGACATCCTAGTTGTGGTACATAGAATACAGAGAACATGGAAGAGAGCAGCATCTCAGATTTCACATATGTGCTACAGATTTAAAATCCAACATAAGATCATTATATACATGAGTCCTCAGAACATCGAATGCCCAAACCACTGATGTTCAGAACAGCAAACCCAAAAAATAGAAATGGCATAAAGTTTAAATGCTGCAATCTGAAGACTGGAACATTACAAAGTAGAAGTGAGTGACTGTGTGAGATCATGGTACAACTATGTTCGGTTTTGCCCATTCCCAGCTGTTGTGTGTGCAGATATACTATAGATAATTAGAAGCAGATGTAGATGGCACTGCCCTTGTTGATTGGGGATGCAGGAAGGCTTCCTCCCCTACAAAAACAAGTACATCCTATGTTCCATTCTTTAGTGTTACAGCAGTTTGATTGTCTGCCATTTCAATCCTCAGGGTTCAGTATACTGAACATTAATATTGTGAACATTCAACATTAAGACATGGACCCAGATATATATATATATATATATATATATATATATATATATATATATATATATATATATAGATGCCTGTATATTTATATATATATATATATATATATATATATATATATATATACATACACATACATATATATTTGTATATGTCTATATTTGTATATGTATATATTTAGATATAGATATATGCACACACACACACACACACACACACACACAAAGCAAGTCATTAGAAGTTCCAAACCATATAGAGCCAAATATGCCAGTAAATGTTGTCTTTTGTACTAGTGCCAGTATAGAAGAATGAAGTGAACATCCATGACTTTGGGCAGTACAGAGGTATCAGTCTCTTGTCAGATTGTATAAAAGTTCTGGAGAGGGTGACTGATAAATGAATATGCAGAGTAGTACAGAGTATGATTGGAGATGAGCAGGATGTTGCACAACCAACCTGATGTTTGCAGTGAGACAGATATCTGAGAAAAAAAGCTAGAGATGAGGAAATAGTCTAAATAGTCATTCATAAAGCATATGACAAGGTCCCAAGAAAGCTGATTTGGCCAGTCCTGTGGTGGTTCAATGTCCCAGAAACATTGATAGAATTGGTGCAGGTTATGTATAAGAGCCCAATGACACAAGAACAGACGGTATTGGTTTTGCAAAAGGGTTTCCAGTGGAAGTGGATGTATATCAGGACGAATCTCTGAGCTCACTGTTGCTCATACTGGTGATGGACTACATCAGCAAACAGGTTGGAGGGAGCAAATCAGTAAAGTTGCTGTATGCAGACGATGTGGCACTGCAGGAAGACTGAACAAAAACTTCAGCAAAGGGTAGGAAAATTAAAATACAAATCGAAGGTGCATGGGATGAAGCTGAGTACAGATAAGACAGTTATAATGGCAGTAAATGAGAGAACCATAAATAGCTGAAAATTGAGATAGAAGAGAAAATAGTGGGACAGGTTAACAACTTTAGTTATCTGGGAGGTGTAGAGGTGGAGAGAAGGTGTCTGAATGAGGAGGTCAAAGCTTGAATCAGAGGGGCTAGAGCTAACTGGCACAGAATGGGAGGGGTACCATATTACAGAATGCCAAAGAAGCTAAAAGTAAGATATACAAAACACTGGTGTGACCAGTACTACTGTATGGTAAAGAAACCTGGGCAGTAATGGGAGACCAGTTAAAGAAGCTAGAGGTGATGGAGATGAAGTGCTTATTATAAGTGGGTAGGATACACAACGTGGCACAGATGAAGAAATGAGGAATCAGAGCAGAAGCCAAAGTAGCACCAATTGCAGAGAAGGTCAAAGAAACAAGCTTACTTTGGTTTGGGCACACGTACAGGAAAAGCACAAGACCACCATCTGGTAAAGAAAATTTAGGACAGAGAGGAAGAAAGCAAGGGCATCCAACAAAGAAATGGATGGATTGTGTGACAAAAAAACTTAAAATAGTCAGGCATGACTGTTACAGAATATAGGAGAGCGGCACTGAATTGAGAGAGATAGCAACAGTTGCCACGACACCCAAATCCCAATTAAAAAATGGGAAAAATGTGATTGATGTTGATGATGATGATGATGTTGTCTTTTATAGATTTCCAGTTTATGCTTCTAGTCACTCATGACTGTTTTAGCATTTCCTCACAAAAGCGTATGCATTTCAGAACTATTAAATGCAAGGAGCTGAATTTACCTGGCAGCTAGCAGAGAGGATTAATGGTCTGAGCTGTTTATGAGCTGCTTCATCTTGTCAGGGATACATAATTTGATTTGTTCTACCTCCATGTGGCTACTGAATGACTCTACACAAATCACTTAACCAGACACTGTTCCCAGGTTGTCCCTGAAAAGGTCTAATTGTTTTCAGTAAGCTTGCCCAGTTAAATGCATAAAAAATAAAGATTAAACATCTGAAACAGTTTATTGATAAATGGTCACTGACACTGTAGTCAGCTCTTGATATCATTTATTGATGAAAGCAGAATTTTAACCATTATACCCAAACTATTAATTTTGTTGCTACTCATTCTGTGATATAAATGAATATAATCTGTGGACATTTCCAAACTATAAATGTGGTTTAGGACTGTGATTTTTACAGCACAAAGCTGTTTGCCCATGTAAGAGGGTTTATAAAATAGTGTTGACACAAACGGAACATAGCTATACAACTGAAATGTACAGGCTTTCAGCGATAAGCAGCTCATTGGAAGACTCCAGTGTATCACATGTGTTAAAGAATTTGTTCTCTAAATGTGTAGTGGACCCATAAGATACCCATTTCATTCCCCACTCTTCCCATATATCAGTATTTATAGAGACTTTATTATCAAGCAAATACTGTAGATTAATTATTTAAACAAATCTGTATATTCCAATAAAGCACACTGTCAGCAACTACACTATGCTTCCTATATTTATGGCAGTAATTCAAGCCATTTTCCGAACATTCTACTAAAACACCTGAAACATTGTCAAAGGAGAAACTCATATAAGTAATATCAAACTGCTGATTGCAGGTTAACAAGACCATGTTTTTATCTCACTTACCCTGTCATGACATAGTGATGAATAAATAAGACAAACTTTTATAATTCTTTTATAGAAATACACCATCCAAAGAATGTTCTCAAGCAGTTAAATAACATAAATATACATATAATAGTTATATAAAATGTAGCCTCATTACAGATACTCAAAAAATAAGTCAGCAGTAACTACAGACAGCAAGATTATGCACAATTAACTTTACCATTTACTCTCTGAAGTCTTAAAGTTCCAAAATGTAATACTACTGCATCATATTTCACAAGTATAATCAGTATATTTTTTCTTAAAATTATATTCTTTAACAAAATGTGTTGCCAATTACTAAACAACCCGGTGCCAGTCCAAACCCTGACTGGTCTACTGAGCAGTGTAGTCCTAAATGGAGATTGCTGCATCTTTGAGCAGGCAGTCAAGAAGACCTTCAAAGCAGTACCATTTCTTTCTGTGGACCAAATAAGAAAAAAACATCTCTGATTCCTAATGCTGATTAGTAGAATCCTTTGTTGCATCAACTCCATCCAAATGATTAGGTTAATTAGTTTTGGGAAGCATTATCTTCTAAACTAACCCTTTGGAATAATCATTTTTCTCTCAATTAAATGTCTGCAGGTTTCTTTGCAACAGAGATATATCTATACAGATTTTTTTTGAAAATGAAGATATATTGATTGGATTTTGATTTTGAAAATTAATGCCCAAAACAATATCGCAATTTAAGGTCTCAACCTCACCTTTAAATTGAGTAATTGCAATCATATTATATTTAAAGATAGGAGTCATAAGTTCAAGGCCAGTCCTGTGAAAAAGGAGGCAGTAATTCATTAAAGTCATGGAGTCAATTGTACTGTTATTACAGACCTTACTAAATCTCAATTCATTTAGGATATGGTTAAATTTCCTATATCTATTAGAAATATATTATCATATCCCAGAGAAGTATATTGGAACAGTTTATTTTACAGTGTCTACAGCAACAAATCAGGTTTAAAGATGAATTTTATGGTCTTTATTAACATCTTTATTAAAACACCACGTAAGACATAGGCACATATACATTAAAAGAAAAGAAAACAAACCATATTAACACTTTCCATTTATATCCATGATAAATTACATCTTTTTCCTTATAATAACTGTTTAGTCCAACATTATATAAATCACTCAGTTCCTTTTCCTTCCTTCTGTTAAACCTCACTCCTCCTCTTAAATACTAGTCTGCATGTACTGTTCCCACAAATTCCATTTATTTCTATGTATTTTGCTCCTTCCCTTTTCTAAAGATCCCTGTGCCCTACGCCAAAAGAGTCATTTAGTTACAACCATTTGGTCACCCAGTAATTCTTTCTCTGTAGGGATTTTTTTAATCTGACAATTCATTAGACTCCCAAAACCATGTTCCCAGTTACCCCTTTCTTCATCACTTCCAACAATTGTCTACTTGAGGAAATTTTTTTTGAAGTCTGCATGGGTATAAAATATCTATGCAAACATTTCCAAGCAAAAATCTTAAACCTTCTGGATTTTGTTAAATACTTGGGAACCACACATATGTTTTCCCAGTGTTCCCTTCTAAATAGCTTTTCCAGTCTCTCTTCCCAATCTTTGTTAAAATTTGTTGATTGATTCTTATAGCTATCATGCAAGATTTTATATAACGTACTAATTATCCTCTTTTTAACAGCCACTTCTGTCATAGATTCACCTAAAATGTCTACCAGAGCAGGACTGTTTGCCTACAATCTGATATTAGCACCTGATACAGAATGCAGTCTCTAATCTGCAGTCCAAACTTCTTCTTGGCCTCATCCCACTCTATTATATTTCCCTCTTTAGGTATTGGCACCCAATGCCTTGGTTCCTTTTGATAGTTTCTGTTGTAAATTCCAGCACCATCTTATCTATTTTCTATGCCCTTACTTGTATTCATCTCTATTGGCAAAATCTCCTTTCATCTTTCTACTTTCTCCATTCATGTGTTGGCTTAATTCTTAGAAATTTTCTGCAACGTTATGTATTCTGAATGGCAGATATTTTCCCCTTAAAGATCTGCATCCAAAAGCCTTCTCTCTCTTTATTTCTTGAAGTCTCTCCCATTTCATCATTTGTTTCTTAGTTTTTGTACTATCTTTTCTTTTGTCTCTCTCTGTGTATCTTTAACTGCCATAACAGAAGCCTTTTTAATTCATACTCATCAATATTTCTTCTTATCGTGTCTCCATAAATATATAGGTATTGGTGAACCAAGTCATGAGTGGATCCATAATTTATGGCTATAGCCTTTGTTTTATCTTAATTAATTTTATATCCTGAAAAGACATAACACTGTTTCAAAATGTTCCACAGCACTGATATGCCCTTTTCTGGATTTATCAAGTTCAAACCAATATCATCTGCAAATAAAGTAAACTTTTCGTGATTACTATACCAATTGTAAGTTTCTGAGTACCTTATTTTCTTTGCCAGTGGCTATAAACACAAAGCAAACAACAAAGGGAAAAGAAGACCCTCTTCCCTGGTTCCTCCATACAAATGCAACATATCAAAAAGAAACACACCCACTTCCATTATTTACTTTCATTTTTCATATATCCTCCTAAATAACCTTATTATTATATCAGGAAATCAAAATGCTTCTGTGTCCCTACTCATAAAATCCCAGCTCCCTCTCTTGAATGCTTTTTCTGCATTAAGACCCACCAACAATAGTTGTATTGTCTTATATTTTGCTTCTCTCTGGATTATCATTGTTCTAAAAATGTTATCAAATGTTTGCCTCCCCTCCGAAAAACACACTGATACATATCTATTAATTTTGGCTATACCTTTGCCATTCTTTAAGCCAGTATAGACACAAGCACTTTGTATTCATGGTTTAAAATTGAAATAGTACAGCCAGCACAGCTTTCTTCCAAGATGCTTCTCCTAATTTTAAAATACTATTAAACAAAATCTTCCAGACCATTATCACTTGTTACCTCCTAATTTCCAAGCTTCCACAGGAATACCATCTGTTCCTGGAGACTTCCCTGTGAATTATACATCATCATTTTATCCCATCTACTCCAGGCTTAACTATTAGTCTTTCAGCCTCGTCTTCCTATAATCTTAACATAATTAAGTATTTGATAAATATGACTTTATTTGATAAATATTACCATTTATGCTCTTTCATCGTTTCCACATTCCTCTGCTTTATATAACTTTTCAAAAAAATGTCCAAAATATCTCTAATACTGGTGTAGGATTTCTGGTTATTTTTCTTGTAATAGGCTGCCTAAATTTAGTGACAATCCTTTCTACTGTTGCCTAAGTCAATGCAGTAAAAGTTTTCATACTCTTGAGTTATTATCAAAAAAAGGAACAGTTAACAGCAATATTTCTAAACTCATGCATATTATCCAAATATCCCATTATTTTCTGTTTAACATTTTGCAGTTGTTCCTCTTCTTGTTCTGTGAGATTCTCCTTACTCTCCAATACTTCAACCTTCATCAGACCACCTAAGTCCTATTACTTTTTAACCATTTATCTTTCTCTTTTATTTCTACCCTATTTTTAATCTCTGTTTTCATTTTATTCCTCTTGCTAACTATTCTTTCTGAAAATGTCTTTCATAACAACTCTTAAATAATCTCTACTACCTATTCCCTAAATTCTTTTCTTTTCAACAGGTAGGTGGGAAAGTGGCAGTGTCTCATTATTACTCTGAAATTTTATCTTAGTTTTTATTGTTGCATGTGCTGAATTGCTATTGGATTCATGTCAAAGATTTCAATTAAATGTACATGTTCCTGTGAAATATAACTTCTATCCAGTCTAGCCAAGGTATTGTATGTTGGGGAATAATATGTAAATTCATTCCAATTTCCTACCACTAAATTCACGTCTTCCATATCAAATGTTTTCATAAATCTACCCCTTTTTGTTATATTTTCCCTTCTGGGTCATCCTGATACATCTTCACTGTTGCAAATCAGTTCCACTTCCCAACTATAAGTAATAGTCCCTGCTGAAATATGACTATTTCTTTTAAAAGTTTCTTAAGCTCCATAACAGCAGTTTTTTGTGAAATACAAATACATGCCAGTGTAATGATCATCCCTTGCTAATAGCCCCCTAGTACAAGAAATCAACCATTATTGTTTTTTTTTCCTTCTATCACTTTTGGAGGTCCTGTAGCAAACAGTATTATCGCTCCCCTTTCCCTTTGTCCATGATATTCTGCTGAATATACAGTCTGAAATCCTTTCTTTGTCAAATGTTCATGTTCATTTCTTTCCAAATGTGTCTCCTGCAGCACTACTATTTGCACTCTGCATTTCCTAATGTAATTCAGTATTCTGTCCTTTATGTCTATACCTATAAGACTATTTACATTCCAAGATTACTATGGATAGAGTAGCCATTATGAAAAAAATGTTCTCACTTATTATACATCACAGTTTTTTGAATGTATATTTATGACATTTGCCTTGCATGCACATGCTAGTCTTGGCAGGGTGATCTTTTACATGGCTCTTTCTCCTCATCTCCATTTGAATCTTAAATCACATTTTTCAAGACTTATTTTTGTTTGTTTTAATTAACCCCCTCAAACAGAAAGTTAAACAAATCTTCAGAAGAACCTCATCCCCAATAAACTTAAAAACACACAAAACTACGTAAATTGTTAACAAATTAAGTTTAACTGTCATTATAGGGACCACTGCCCCAAACTTGGAGCTGCACCCACAGGAATAACCTAATATAAAATTAAAACTAAAAAGAAAAGTACCTCCCACTGCCAAAGTGCAGCTAGCCAAAAAATTCTGAAATTCGGCAAAAATAGCCTGCTGCACATCCATCTGAAGAAGATTCGAAAGTGCTTATCATTTGGAATAATGAGGGACTTTACTATTCTACATATTTTAAGAAACGCCTAATAAATTTGTTTTAAAAGTTGTGGTCAAGTCGTGGATGTGCAGCAGGCTATTTTAATCTAAAATTAAGGCTTCCCATGCTAAATCACATGTTGCAGCCAGTGAAGCCACTTATACTGATTGTTGTCTGTTCTTTTCTTATTTATATTCTTCATCCAGATATGAAAAACAGCTTGTATGTTTTTAGAAAACAGTAATTTATTTAGCACTAAAAAGAGTACCATGCATATCTTTAAATAAAATTAAATTATGCACTGTTCTGTTAAATACATTAAATTATTAAAGCTGATGGGGAAGCTACCATTTCTTACTCATTTGCCATAATTTCAAATGTTATTTTTCACTAAAATGCTTGCCATTGTACCTTTAAATTTTGATTCTCCCTCAGCAAAGAATGTTTTGAACTCTCAAGATTAATTGCTTAGACCTGCTGACAGCTTGTCACCATCTAAAAGTAGTCAGTAAAAAAAAAAAAAAAAAACTATAACAGCTAACAAATTGCAGATGCTTGAAGAAATCTTTGTAAATTTCATGTAGAACAGAACGTACAGCATTCCCGTTGCTAACTGCCTTCAGCTGCAGACTTCTTGTCTGTCAATTAACATTTGCTAATGGCAAAAAATAAGCTGATATCTTTGCAGATGCAAGATGATTAGTATTTTCATGGCTTTCATCATGTTGTCTTGTTTTTTTTTCAAACCTGTTTGTTTACAAGAAACTTGCTCATAGCTTAAACCAAGGCCATTAGTCTAGACATCCACACGTGTAAAGTAAGGGAAATTATCATCTTAGTTCTACATGTAATCATGTAGTCAATATTCTTTTACAGCCCACCCCCATCCCACCACCCAAAATCACAACATTATATTGACTTACTCTTGCTTATGATCAGCCTTTTTTCTCTTGTTTATACTGTAAAATCTATATTTCTTACAACTAAAATATAGTTTACTTTAATGTCTTTAACGCATGCAACAGTCACTGAAAAGACTAGCCCCACATTTAAAATACCCCTGCACTCTATATAAAACTGCTTTATAATAAAACACGCAGATTATATTGTGAAATATTTTATTCAACTACTAAGAACAAAATTTGCTTTACTTACAGTTACTTCCTTTTTTTCCCTTTAGTGTCCTTCTAAACATTAAAGACATAATGTATGGTATATGCTTTACAGTTTTCCATAAGTTTAACAAAGTCAGCAAAAGACCAATATTTTCTCAGCCATTTTTATTTGCAAAAACCATATTTCACCAATATGATTTATGCTTTATAATCTTACATTTATTTACTAATTTCAGTGTTGCTGTTCTTCTTCCTGATCATCTCCATCTCCCAGTACTATACACTTGATCAGTTTACCTTCATTCTGTCTCACATGCTATGTGCGATCGTCTTGTTGTGCAACCCGTATTACCAAAATACGGAGAACGTCAAAGGATCAAATGTTGAAAATGGTTTGCTGGAAAGCCATTTCCGATATTTGATCCATGTGTTTGAATGGCAAAAACCATTCACTTATTTACCATTCAAACACATGGTGAGTTGGCATTGTCATTTTTTGCAGCCATACTTTCGGCGTTATGCACATCGGACACACGGCATACAAAAATTCAAAGGTAAACCACTGGATCACGTCTAAGGTTCTACTGATTCTCCTGTGCTTTGTTTTTTCTCTCTTTCAACCATTTGACTTTGGAACATTGGAAACGGTTTAACAGGGACCATCTCTCTTTGAACTTTATTGTCAGACAAATGAAAATCAGAGTCCCCTTCAGCTTGCTGGCTCATTTTTTTTTTTTGGATAAACCTTTTTATTTCCCCCTCAGCCTGTAGTGCCTACAAAATGTCTTTGATCATCCAGGACAAATTATTCTAAAGACAGCTAGATGTATCAGCTTAAATCTCACACCAGCTTTGAGATTTCCTGATTTCTGTGATAATTTTGCTTCTTTTCTAATTGGTGTACAGTAAAAAAAACATTTCGCCTAAACACTCTACTGTCTCCAGTTTTGAATACTTTGCCATTCTGAAACAGTTTTGTCAAGAACATATGGAAGCTTGCATGATGAATACTGATATTTGTATTACATTTTGAGATGCAATTTATGTGGCAATTATTTATATTAGTATATATGTCAATAAATAAGCAGTAATACAGGAATTATCATTATTATTCATCCTCCTGGCTGACAAGAGTTCTGGCACTGTATATTTAGCTGTATATTTTTTCATGACGATATGGGAAACTCTAGAGAACAGAGAATAGGAATCATGTTCTGCATGTACATCTGACAGGAAATGTTGAAGGAGTCTCGCCATTTGTTCTTTCACTTGTGTTCTTATGTAGTATCACATGTGTACACAAGAAGTGGTTATCATTTTGTGGGGTAGTAGGGAACATATATGTGTGATAGCAATGGAAGCACATCGTGTCACTGAATGTAATTTCAGCAAATACAAAAAGACTGAGGGCTGTTTGATGAAATTACTTTAGTCAGTAGTGGAATTAGCTTTTTGTTCCACTGTGGTATGATCTCAGAGTTGAAATGCAGAAATTTAAGGGGGAATTGCACCCCTCACATGGGGGGGGGGGGGTAAAACCAAATTGTTCATCAAAGGTGGTTTTGGCAGTTTTCATTTTTTTTTTCTTGCCGAAATTACCTTTGTTGACTCTACATGAATTTGATAGCAACAATTTAACATATGCTTCTGGACATTTATTGTTTCACTTTCATCATAATGCAATATCAAGGGGTATGCAGAATGTGACTTTCATTTTTTTTATGGGATAGGAAGTCACACTATATTATGATTCATGTTTCTTCTGGCATTTGTTTTCCTACTTTATTGCAAAGTACTGCTTTGCCAGCTAGTTTGAACATTAAGCATTGGAGACCATTTTTCTTGAGAGAAAGATAAAACTGCAAGACTAACTTTCTTTCCTTACCTTTGATTTTTTTTTTTTTTTACTTTTGCAAGGAAAAGTTGCAAAATGTACCTCAGCAAATTTCCTGTGTATGGAAAATGAAATTAGTAAAAACTAGAAGAAAAATTTAGCTGAGCTAACGTTTTTACTGTGTGATACCTTAAACTTCCTGTAATACAGGCCCATGGGATATATGCAAGTGACACCTTACGGACATCAAGTGTTTCAGCTATAATGCTTCTGAATGTCCATGACGTTTTAATATTTTTTCCTTTTTAAGTCATTATGGATTAAGTCAGGCCAAAAAAGCTATCGCACAGTGAAAACTACCATGACTAAACAGTTCTTGGAGTTTTTACTAATTGGTTTGTCTGTGTGACCTTTGTACTCTTTAGTGTATATGGAAAGTGCCCAAGAATATTTCAGAATAATTGAGTATGATGTACAGGAAGTTCTGAATTTGCATATCTGTGTGGTATGTGATGTTTGTTACATTAGTTTTGCAGTTTATTGATGTAAGACCTTCTTGCTGGATGTCTTATGAAGTATTTGATACCCACATATAATGGTGTATAAGAATCAGCAAGTTTGTGAGGTATACAATGTCTGTAATATTATAGATTCATAGGTTCATAGGAGGTTACTAGGCTAACAGCCCTAGAGCCCTTACAAGCCTAGCCATATTTATCTGGAGTTGCCCCAGTTGTCGGTGGATAGCTAAACAAAGTTCAAAGAGGTAAGGATCTATGTTAGTTAACAGCAACTTCTTCTGTCCAGGAGGAACATGGGCATCACCCCAACAGTGAATTTGCGGTCACCCACCCCTTGATCTAGGTTGGGTTTGAAGAGGATCAGGGAGGGGTTCTGTTTCACATGAATTGGAAGCTTGTTCCAGAGAAGTGACAATCCCTGGAATATGTATCTATTTCTCCAGCATTCCCTGTTCATGTCAGAGCCTAGGTTAAGATCCCTGGAGCAAGTGACCCCCCCGCAGTTCATTTTAAGAATGTGTAGCATTTCCATTAAGGCTGGGTCAGGGATTGCCCTGTAAGCCAGGCACAGGTCACCTCTTAGCAACCTGTAGCAGGCAGACTATAGTGACAAGGCTTTCAGTCTTTCTGTGCACCCTGAAATTTCTTGGAGAGAAACCTCTGTGGTCTCTCAAATTGCTGCAAGTGACTGATGGGATACATGCAAAAGGGAGCATTGTACTCAGTTATTGGTCTGTTGAGGGCCAAGTATAATTAAATTATAATATCCTTAGATCTAGATATTATCCCTTTACTTATAAAATGTGCTACATAGAAGGATTTCCTCACTACTGTGGATACATGGTGGTCTAAGTTCAGATCGCTATCAATCTGTGTACCCAGATCACTTACCACTGGGTCTACACTTAGAGGAGTGCTGCTTATAATGTAGTTAGCAGGGATGGCAGCTTTCCCAAAGGGAATAATAATGCATATATATATTTTTGTATTTAGCTTTAATCTGTGGCTTTGAAAGCATTCATTTGTCTGCATTAATATTGTTTGCAGTATATTAACATCATTGAGGGACTCAATGACTGCTCCTAATTTGAAATCGTCAGTGAACTTGGTCAGCCATTGGCCATCCAAGTTCTCCTGGACTTCTTACAAATACGTTTTGAACAGTAAGGGACCCAACACAGAATCTTGTAGTATACCACTTGTGACCAATCTTTTGCTAGGGGTGAAGTCACCCACTTTGACAATATGTGTCCTGTCAGTGAGCAAGTTGGCTACCCATCTGATAATGTAGGGGTTAATTCCCAAATGGGAGGGTTACTCTATAATACCTGAGTGGGGGGACTGTGTCAAATACCTTGGTTAGGTCAAGATAGGCAGTATACACTCTCATTCCCTCATCCAGGGCCTTGGTGACTTTTTTGAAGAAGTCAACTATGTTTAACAGGCATGATCTTTCTTTAATGAATCCAAAATGGGTTGAGTCTCGAGTTTGGAGATTACCTATGTCCTTGTTAATAAGGTCCATAATGACTCATTTCATGGCCTTCCAGATAAGGCTAGACAAGCTTATGGGCTATAATTCCCAGGGTCAGTTGATGGTCCTCCTTTGTACAGAGGGATTACTGTTGCTGTCCTCCATTCCACTGGATCATAGCCAGTTCTCAGGCTGTGGTTAAACAGGGATCCAGGTGAGTCTGCTAGGTCATGTTTCAAGTTATTTAAAAGGCACCCTGGAATGTTGTCTGGTCCCACTGATGCCATGTTTTTGGCCTTGGTGAGTGTTAAGATGACCTGCTCTCTTGAAATAATAGGCTGAGAAACAGAGACAGGTATACTTTGGGGGCATACCTCTCAACTTGGAAACCTCAAACATCTGGATAAGGCACATGAAAAATAGGTGCAAATATGTGTGCTGATTAACATCAAATTTGCATACATAATTATGCAACCCTGCCCACTCCACTGGAATTGTGGGATACCAGCCTTCAAACACAAACCAAAGAACAGATAACCAAAATATGGTACCAGAGTCCCCCTGCAGCCATTTCAATGTCCCATTACCTGTGTATGTCATCCCATTTACAATAACCACTAATGTGTGCATACTGCTTTACTTCTACAATGATTATTTGGATTTTCTTTTTACATTTTATATATAGCACAATGCAAAAACACTAATAGACATCTGCTAAACAAAGCAATACTGTCTCACAATAAAAATAGACTTGGCAGTAAAAACTTCTCTGCCCTTGAAACTCACATTAATTGAAACAGCATTCAACTCAGGACCCTGTGCACTATAGTCAGAGCAACATACCACTATGCCATATCAGCAGTTTCCTGAAAGGCAGGAAGACAGAAACTTAACTGGCTATCATTTAGTGAATTCAGTTCTCACTTCTCACCATAGCTCTCTTGACCTTTTAGCACAAAAAACCTGGGCAAAGCCAATAATGGGGGAATACAGAATTCAGTTCTCATTTCTCACCATAGCTCTCAACATCTTAGCACAAAAGACCTGGATAAAGCCAATAATGGAGGAATACAGCCCAAAAATAGGGACAATTTTATCTTACAAACTTAGAAAATTGCTAAAATAAAAGGTTTTGTCTCACCATTTATTTTTCTGAAGAATATGAAGTCTGAAATTCAAATGTCTGTCATTATTTAGTGAATTCAATCCTTCAGTGATTTGCCACAAAAATCCTGAAAACCACAGATTTTATGAGGAACAAAAGTAAAATATGAGGCATACATTCACAAGTGGTGGTGGCTAGGGAATTTAGTCTCTTTTTACCTTGTAACCAAGGTACAAGGTTTGACCCTGAGTACCTCTAGCCACCAGGTATTAAATTGGGGCATTTTCACACACACACACACACACACACACACACACACCTTTCCTACTGTGCAGCCAAAGATCCATTTGAATAAAAAATAACTGCTTGCAGATTCATTACTATTTTTGATTTAAAAGCTACACAAATGCCTCTAGTAGAGTGCATATTAAATTTTCAGTGAGGAAATTTAACATTGTACCCTTCTGAGTCTGATACGTGTTATGCAGTAGCACTATTCTGTGTTTGTTTTTGACAGAGAGACATTCTACACATTCATCAAAACAAGATTACTGGGTGAGAATATATGCTTTTCTACTTGTCAGTAGTGACTCCAAACTGTTCCCCATTCAGCAGTTAACAAAAGCAAATATCTATTTTCATCTGTAAGCAGCAGTTGGGGGCCCCGCCTGGCACAAAACCATGTTTATTGCATAACTGATCCAATCCCTGCCTGGGGCAGTGAAAAAGTAAAATCGAACAAAAACAACACTCTTCACAGAGATGAGCAACAATCGAGCTCTATAGCTTGTGTCAGAAATCAAGCTGTAGCTTCAATCAGTTTTAGATTGTGGCCTTGTCACACTTTACCTACTCCCAAGTATTGCAAGGGAAGAGAATAACAGACTGCTGGACAGAAAGGAGAAATGGAACAGAACAAATATGGTAATTGGCATGTGAGATAAGGCAATTCAAGTGTACACCAGGAAGCTTTAATTTCCACAGAAAGAGAACACCGTATCCGGACTTCTTAAAATGCTCACACACACATTAAATACAAGATGTTTCCTACTGTGCAGCCGAAGATCCATTTGAATAAAAAATAACTGCTTGTGCTCTTATCTGGACTTCCTAAAACACACACACACAGACACACACACACACACACACACACACACACACACACACACACACACACACACACACACACACTAGATACAAGATGTTTCCTACTGTGCATCCGAAGATCCATTTGAATAAAAAAAAAACTGCTTTTGCTGCTTGTATCCAGACTTCCTAAAATGCTCATACACACACACACAGTAGATACAAGATGTTTCCTACTGTGCAGCCGAAGATTCATTTGAATAAAAAATAACTGCTTGTGCTGCTCATATCCAGACTTCCTAAAATGCTCACAGATCCATTTGAAAAATGTTTCTCACACACACACACACACACACACACACACACACACACACACACACACACACACACACTAGATAAAAGATGTTTCCTACTTCACAGAATCCTTTCCATTTGCTCTTGCAAGTGCAGCCAAAGATCCATTTGAATAAAAAATAACAAAATAATTGCTTGCCAATACTTCACAGAATCCTTTCCATTCGTTCTGCTTCACAGAATCCTTTCTGTTCGCTCTCGTAAGTGCAGCCAAAGATCCATTTGAATAAAAAAACTGCTTGCAGATCCATTACTTAAAGAATGCTCACATCTGGACTTCCTAAAATGCTCACAGATCCATTTGAAAAATGTTTCCCGCTTGCAGATCCAGCGGAAATACGTACACACATCATATCAATTCAAGTGAGCCAGCCGGAAATGTGTGCCCTTGAGCTAAATTCCGATAGGCTGGTAGCCCTGATGGAGCTGACATCATCACGCACGTGATGACATCAGCTCAAACAGTGGAAAAAATTTAAAAAGCTGGGGAAAAGTCAGAAATGAAGGGGTGCCACTTGGGAATCGTGGCACCCCATTATTTGGACCCTAAAACTCTGTAAAAAACCGAGTAATTCTATACGTTTGGGAGGTATGTTTGGGGGATGGCTGCAGGAGATATATGGATGAAGTTTTCCTCAAATCTGTCAGCTAGCAGGTTGCCTATTACCTTCAGTTGAGTATGGATGGTGTCATCCACAACGAGTTCAGCGCATAGCTGGATATTGCCTTTTAGATTTTGGATGTAGTTAAAGAATGTCTTGTGATTTATCTAGACAGGCTATGTTTAGTTCATAATTAGCTTTGGTTGACTTGACAGGATCTCTAATCTG
Organism: Protopterus annectens; assembly: GCF_019279795.1. Lineage (NCBI taxonomy): Eukaryota > Metazoa > Chordata > Ceratodontiformes > Protopteridae > Protopterus > Protopterus annectens. The sequence continues at coordinate 1,446,309,337 of NC_056726.1, forward strand.
TTTGTTTAAGGTAGGGAGGGATTTCATCCTCTACTGAGCCATTTCCCTCTGGTTGTTGGACATGAGTTTCTTTCTGTTCTTGTATAACCTGTTCATACTAGGGGTTGACCAGGGTGGCTTGCTTTTTCAGCAAAATCCGATTTTATACAACTGCTTAAGTGGTTGTACAGGGCATTGGTGTGCACCTCTGCATTGGAATCCTTGTTATCTGCATTTGAAGGGGCTTTGAAACTTCTTATACCATCACTTAGTAGGAGGTAATTTGTCTTAGAAAAATTCTTAAGTATTTTTGTGTAGGTCTGTATCACATTATCACTCGATGAAAAATTCGATAATATTGAAAGCAGAAAAAAGCAAAGTTACTGGACATCAATTCTTTCCACAGGGAAAAAAATTGGTGGGCCATTTTCAGCGGTGTGGGGGGTGAAGTCCCCCAGTACATTTTGTGTTTAAACTTTTTTTTTTTTTTTTTTTTGTGGAGCAGCGAATATTTTTTCCTTGGGAAAAAATCTGCTGTTCCGTGTGTTTGCTCTTTTTGTCATTTTGATATTATCGGTTCGATGAAAGAGCGTTCGTTCTTTTCATCATGCGATAATATGGTATAGATGCTTTTTGGGCTTGATGGGGTATCTGGTCTTGTAATAACATCAAATGATACTGAGTTACACTCTGATCTTACCAGGGAAGACATTAAACTGGGGGGATACAATGCTCTCCCATGTTAATGAGTACTATGTCCAGGACATATGAGCCTCTTGTGGGTGTGCTGATAAGCTGTTCTGGAGCATTTGCACTGACAAAGTCCAAGAACCTATGGGCCAGCATACTTGTGGTTGTGTATGTTTAGCAGTTGATGGTAGGATAGTTAAAATCAGCCATGAGTAAGGTGTTGTGCTGTATGGCAAGGGCCTCCACTAAGTGCAGGTATACAGTGTGCTTTCCTCTTTCATGGTGGGGACCTATAGCTAGCTTTGGTGTGGTAGGGGGATTTGCCTGTAGTTAATTGAACATGGAGTAGCTCAAGAAAGTCATACTCTTTGACCAGTCTCGAGGTTTTTGTATCCTTAATGAAGATGGATACACCTCCTCCTTTGGTTCTTTCATGCTCAGTTTGTGGTCTGAATGTGTGGAAGGCATTGTAGCCCTGCATGTCCCCGGTGTTTCTGTACCTTTGAGCCATGTCTCAATGACTGCACAGATGTCAGCATCTTCCAAAGTGAGAAGTGTTTTCAGGGAGTTCAGTTTCTTGTTTAAACTCCTAACATTAAGCAGCAGTACCCTGAGTTTACTTAGAGAGAATTTTGTTATGTTGGGAAGTTGGTTATGTTGATACTGCCTAGAAAAGGCACAATAGGGGGTGGCTAATGCCTTTGCCAGTATCCATAAGTCTAGAGGAGACAGGAGCAGACCATCTCTAGCAAAGCAGCATGGCCTGTTGACCATGTCTTCCCAGGCAGACAGATATTGGATCCCCTTGGACTGACACCAAAAGCTAAGCCAATTATTAAAGTCAATCATTTTTTGTTTGTATTGTGGCAACATCCTTGCAGAAGGTAGAATGATGCTTAAGGCTAGGCTTATACCTGCATGTAACACATAATCTGAGAGCTCAGTCATGTCTCTCTACATATAGTCCAGTGAAGTACATCTCAGGTAATTCACACCTACATGGATTAAGACAGAGTCACACCGGTATTTGTGGTTGAGTGACTTGAGTGCTTGAGCAACTTGACAGATCCTGGCATCTGACAGGTATCTAAACATAGCCCACTCCTTATCCAGCCATGTGAGGGGAACATCTGTGTCTCTCAAAATATAGTGACCTATGACCAATACATTAGGTTTTACGGTGTTACTCCTTATAGACTTATTTGTTGATACACTGGTGTGTGTGTGTGTGTATGTGTGTGTGCGTGTGTGTTATTATGTGTTATGGTTGTTTTTTACATATTTAAGTGTGTAAGTGTGTGTGTGTTATTATGTGTTATGGTTGTTTTTTACATATTTAAGTGTGTAAGGGGGTTCCGTTTGTGAGGCCTCTGATCTTTTGGTAAGTTACTAGTGAGTACCTCTGCATATGTGGGTTTGTGTGTCATGTCCTTATTTAGTGTGGGAAGCGTGTGTGCTGACAACCTGTTTGGCATTCAGTTTGTCCTTATGTGAAAGTTTTGCCTCCAATTTCACAGTTAACTATATCTCTCACATAAAGTATCTGTTTGTTTCAGGAGTAAGTGGTTGTCACTATACCTGAGACAATTTTTACTTTGCCTCAGGATGCCCATGTCTATCAGGCTGGCCAGAGAGAAGATGGGAAACTGCCCCTCCACAATAACAGGTTTTTACTGTGTGTTTTATTAGGGAGAGGAGTGGGTTAATTTGACAGGACTATGCTGGTGGCTCTGAGACTACAAGAGAGACCTATACTTTGTGTAGGCTAAGATTGATCAATAAGCAACACTGCTCAGTGTGCAAATGAGTTGCTCCTAGAGTTGCAGAAAAGTTTGGAAAGGTATCATTGACAGGTGTTAAGGGGAAACACTGAGCTTCTAGGCTTTTGTGTATATATAAAGGCAATGGGGTCTGTTGTCAGCCATCAAATGGGCTAACCATCAAATGGCTGAACAGTGAACAATAAGCATTGAAAGTTCACTCAGCAAACTTTTATTTCATTCCCCGTCTCATACACAAAAGTGTTTCAAACCCCTTTTCTCAACTGCAATGTAATCTCTGAATTGCTATATATACTAAGGGGGTGTGGGAGCAAAGCCCCCACATTTGGGGGTGTGTGAGACAAAGGCTTCATCTTGGTGGGTTTGAAACACTTCTGTGTGTGAGACAGGGAAGCATTGGACAAGTAGTTTCTTACCCTGTTAATGAAATGAAAGTTCGGAGAGTTGAACTTTCGATGCTTATTGTTCGATGTTCAATGGTTAGCCCATTTGATGGCTGAACATAGACCAGGGCAATTCTAACCACTGCTAAGTGAAGAGTAGCACCAGAAAATGCCAGGCTTAAATATAAGCAAACAAAATCAAGTTTTAAACCAACAACCAATCAGGAAGTAATGCAATAAGCCTTCAACCAGCAATCCCCAACTCAGGTTAGATCAGCATACTTCTGCCGCAAGGGTGCAGAAAATATCTTCTTAATGTAGAATAACTGGTTTGGGACCCAAGTCTAACAAGAACACACAGGGTCCAGAAAAACACCTTCTTAATGTAGAATAACTGGTTTGGATTGGAGCTCAAGTGTAATAAGACCACACAAAGTAGCTACAGCAGCCCTACAACTAACAGATACAATGTAAAACAGCAATGGACAATATTTTTTTTTGAAACTGCTAAAGTACAGTTACCGTATATAAGAGAAGTGCAAAAGGATACTTTGAGCCCTTTTGTGTGCTTCCCAGCTCAGATAGACCAAGTAAACATCAACTGATGCTAGATGAATAATCTCAGTCCTCCTAATGTAAAAGAACAGAAAAGGAGTGCCCAGAGTGAAATTCTTGCCAGAAACAAACTTAAAAGATACAAAATGATACCACAAACTTAAAGATACAGATACAGCAGTGTACATTAAAAAGCTTATAAAAGTGTGATTATTCAAAAAAAATATTTCCCTTGTATAAATAAGCCCAGAGCCATTCAATTGTATAGAATTTATAAAGGCAATAAAATAAGCTGAATAATAAGCCCTCCAGCGAATAAAACTACATGCAGAACTCCCAAGTGTTTCCACAACTTAAACAGACCAGGCAACCTCCCAGTGCAACAGATGGAAAATCCACTGACCCCTTGATATAAAAATAAGTGCTTGCTAGAGTGTAAAAAAATAGACAACTTTATCCAACAGCTAGCTAGATAATAAATTCAGAGCAAGAAAATCAGTAGAACAGAAAGTGAGAGGCAAAATATATTCATTCAATATCAGCATAAGGAAAGGCAAATTAATAATTCAAAATATCAACAGCAGTGTAGAAAGGGAGGAGCTTATTAAGCTCAATTTGCAGTAGGTGTGGGCAGCTTAAAATCACTTGGTTTAAAAAGCAGATCAACAAAGGGAAGTGAGGGTGTGAAAAACTAGCCAGGAATCACCAGCAGTACTTTAGTTTAGGCAGGCTTGAAATCTTTTCAGAAAAAGACAAAGACCCAGAAATTCACTGTGTATTTAAGTATCACTCAAACAATTTAACCAATGAAAACACATGTGAAATATGCAGCCTAGTTAATTTAAGTGCATATCACTCAAATAGAAAAAAAAACACCAGGCCAGGCAGATTCCTTAAAACAGAAAACAAAGTAGAGCAGGTAAAGCAAAAAGCAGCTCTATCACTCACAGACAACAAAATATAGGTTTACTTTCCTCACCCAGCAGGGAATCACTTCTAGTGCTTTAGTTTATACAGGCTTGAAATCTTTTCAGAAAAAAAAAAAACAAAAACACAGAAATTCACTCTGTATTTAAGTATCACTCCAACAATTTAACCATAGGATCATAGGAAGTTACTAGGCTATTGATCCAGAGGTCATTTCAAGCCTAGCAGTTTCACCCCAATGTAAAACCATAGATACTCTAGTCAATACCCAGGATTGTATTTATTAATAACTGCCGATGTCCAGATGGGTTGTGCATGCTATCTCCAGTAAGAATTTATGGTGTCCCATCCACTTGTTCATGTTCCTTTTGAACAGTATCATTGAGGTGCTCTGCTTCATATGAATAGGCAGCCTATTCCAAAGATGCAGTAGTCACTGGGAGACAAATCTGTCCTCCAGCATGTCCTATTCAAGTTACAGGCCATATTTAGGTCCCTGAAATGGGTAGCACTAGTCCCATTTGATTTACGGATGTCCAGCAAATTCATTAGGTTTTGGTCAGTGATTGCTCTATAAGCTAAGCATAAGTCTCCCCTAAGAAGCATGTACGATACTGAGCATAGTGACAGGGACTTTAGTCGGTTTGTATAAGGCACATGCTGGAGGCCCTTGATCTTCTTAGTTAGAAACTTCTGAGGTTTCTCCATTAGCTGCAGGTGTTTTGTACAGTACATGCTGAAAGGGGTATTATACTTAATTATGGGCCTGATTAGTGATGAGTATAGAGGAGTTATAACCTCCTTTTGAGGCAATGCCTTAGCTAATGAGGTGTGCTACGTAGAAAGACTTCCTTACTACAGCAGACACATGGTGGACATAGTTAAGGTCATAGTCTACTTGTGATCCCAGATCTCTTACCACTTTGTAGGTACATAGAGTATTGTTAATTTGATAGTGTGAAAGGGCATTGCTTTTACAGAAGGGAATGATGATGTATTTCTTTGCATTCAGTTTGAGACAGTGACTAAGACACCAGTCATTGGTATGCATAATACCCTGATGAAGTATACTGACATCATTTGGGGATTCAGTAAATGCATCCAATTTGCAGTCATCCGCAAACTTGGTCAGTCACAGCCCCTAAGGTTTGTCCTGAACTTCTGAAAAGTATATACCAAACAGTAGCAGGCCCAACATTGACCCTTGTGGCATGCTGCTGGTGACAGGTCTGCTGGCTGATGTGAATTCACCCACTTTGATAGTGTGTGACCGGTTTTTGAGCCAGTTGGCAACCCTTCATAGAACAAAAGGGTTTACATTCATTTTGCTAATTTTATTGGTAATGCCTGCGTGTGAGATTGTGTCAAAGGCCCTTGCCAAGTTGAGGTATACTGTGTGCATAGATTTACCCTCATCAATGACCCTGGTCACTTTTTTGAAGAAAACCACCAGGTTTAACAGGCAGGATCTGCCCTTGATGAAGCTGAATTGGGTCAGATCCAGGGTTTAGAGGTCACCTATTTCTTTATTTATGAGATCCATGGTGATATGTTCCATGGCTTTACAGACATATCGGTCTATAATTCCCTGGGTCTGTCGCTAAGCAACCTTTGTGGAGGGGAATAACTGTTGCTTTTCTCCATCCACAGGAACTAAGCCAGTGGTTAGGTTGTGATTGAACAGGGTATTTAATGGTGATACTAGTTCATGTTTTAGTTTGTTTAGAAGACAGCCTGGGATGCTGTCTGTTCCCATAGAGGGTGTGTTTTTTTTGCCTTTGACAAGGCTTTAATGACCTGCTTTTTGGATATGTAGGGTGAGACAGGAGTTGAAGGCAAGATTTGTGATAAGTTTGGAGCTGATAAGGGAGTGACATTTTTGCCAAATCTGTCCGCTAGCAGGTTTGTTATCTCTGCCCAATCAGTATGTGTGATACTGTTAGTCACTAGTTCAGTAGATGCTTGGGTCCTACCTTTTAAGCAATGTACATAGCTGTGAAAGGCCTTATGATTACCTTTGGCTGTGATTGTTAAGTTTTTTGTGACGTTACCCTTAGAGGATTTGACATGTTGTCTTATTTCCCTGTTGAGAATGAGGAGGGTGCTTTTCCATTGTTGTGGCCTCACCTTAGTTTTCTTAGACAGCAACTTTTTTGCATTTGTTGTGAATTTTGTTGATGCTGGATGTCCACCAAGGAGGCTTTTTTTTACTTGGGGCTGTGGCTTTGATTTCTCTAAAACAGCTGCAACTATACACTTATACAAGTTATTGTACAGGGCTTTAGAGTAAGCTTTGGTGTTTTGGTGTACTTACCACTTCCAGGTGGGGGTGGGGCTTGGAATGCATTTATATTTCCCCTAGGAAAGTATAGTTTGCTTTGGTGAAGTTTTTTGTCTGACTTTGCCCTTTGTGAGTTCTGGTGCTAGGGCCAGTTCGAAGGTGACTGATTTATGGTCAAATTTAACTAATGAGGGTCCAACAGTTGTGGTGGTGCATCTGTTTGTCATGGTAGTGAGGACCAAATTCAGTATGTTTGTTTCTCTTGTTGAGGTTTGAAAAATATGTTCCAGGGCATTTGAGTTAACACAATCAAGGAACTTTTATGCTAGTGAGTTAGGGCTAGAGTATGATTCCCAGTTTATGGTGGGATAATTGAAATCCCCCATGACCAGAGTGTTTGGAAATATTTGAATTGAATTCAGTTTGGTCAAATAGGGCTCTTGACCATCATGATCCATGGAGGGGGATCTAGAACTAGCTATGACCTGAATGGGAGTCTTACCCACAGTAATCTGAACTTGTAGTAACTCCATGGAGTTGTCCAGTCTAACTAGTCGGGAGGTAAATTTATCTCTAATATAGATAGAAATATTGCCTCTTTTGGTTATCACACATTTGTTTTGCAGTCTGAAGGTGTGGAAGGCATTGTAGCCTTGTAAGGCCAAGGTACTCTCTGAGGCCTTGTACCAGGTTTCTGTGACTGCACAGACATCTTCATCCTCCAGTGATAGAAGTGCTTCCAGGCTGTGCAGTTCTTGATTTAAGCTCCTAGCGTTTCACAACATAACTCTTATTTTGTTATGCTTGGTAATTTTCACATTGGCAATTTTGTTTTTGAGACCTTGTCTAAAAAGGCACTATGGGGGAGGCAAGATCCTTTGCCAGCAGCTGAAAGCCTAGTGGTGACAGGTGCAGGCCATCTCTGGCAAAGCAGCAAGGTCTGTTTACCATGTCATCCCAAGTTGACAGAAACTGGATCCCCTTTGAATGACACCAAAAACTAAGCCAATTATTGAAATCAATCATTTTTGTTTATACTGTGGCATCATTCTAGATGAGGGTAATATGCTGCTCAGGGCTAGGGGCATAACTGCCTGGGACACATACTTGGACAGTGCAGTCATGTCTCTCTTCATATAATCCAGTAAGGTATGTCTCAGGTCATTCACTCCAACATGAGCTATGACATAATCATAATGGTACTTGTTGCCAAAAGATCTGATGAATCTTGACACCAAACAGGCAGCTGACTGTGACTTTCTCCTTATCTAACCTGGTGAGTGGGACATCCATGTGTCTCACAATGGGGTCTCCAATGACAAGAAAATGTGTTTTTTGAATGTTACTCCTTAAGGAATTGGTAAACAAAACATTGGTGCTGCTGTGTCTTGGGTGCTGTGTGAACTGTGTTAGTTGCAACAGTCTTTTATTTTGGAGGTTTCTTGTGTTTCAGTAAGATTTTTGAGAGACCCTATGTTGATTTATGAGTTGTATGTGTACTATGTGTATGTGTAATGGTACTATGTGCATGAGTAGTGGTGGGCGAGTTGACAACCTCTTCAGTGTTGCTGTTTTGAGTGTAAGAGTGCAGGAATTCAAGAATTTTGGTGTAGATACATCTCTTGAACTCTGTACTAGAGTGAGTTACTAGCAGAGGGTTGTCAGTGTACATGAGGCAGTTGTTACACTGCCTCAGGAGACCCACATCAAAAAGGTTGGTAGGAGAAACAAGGGTAGTCCAACTGTCCATAATGCTAGGTTTGAAAAACTGTTATCCCAAAGAGGATGCATTCAGGACTAATTTAGGAGGTGGTTAGTAGATGAGTGTTTCTGATGGGGTTTTGGCTGGTGGTATAACAGGTCACAGCTCACTAGCAATACTTCTTAGACCAGAGATGTTCTAAGGATGAGAACTACTTTAATGTACTACAGCTGTATCTAAGGGAAAAATTATCAAAATTATCTGTCTGGCTATGGTGTACAATTGTGTGGCAGTGCACGGTGCTGCGCAACATGCAAACAAGCAGAAACTCACTCAAATGCAGGGTATAAATACCAGAAGCTAAAAACTTAAAAAAAAAAACTTTTAAAAACTCAAAAGAACAAATGAAGGTGCTTACTACAAGCCCTAGACCAATTACCGTTCACTAGACAGGTCCCAATCAGCACACATCTCTCACAAGGGTACAGAAGGGCCCCTTCCAATCAAAAATGGCTTGGAAAATGTGTTCAGAATACAACAGCCATTACAAACAGACTCAGATGCAGCAAACCTGTATCTGGACTATGCTACAGCTAATAGCTACACTAATTTAGGTGTGAAGCACTAATATTTTTTAAACAGAAGAAAAACAGCAGTGAGACACTAAAATGTTTTAAACAGCAGAAAAATAGCAAGGAAGCACTAAAGAATGCCTTAAACAGCAAACAAATCAGTTATTTAAGAGAGTGCTTGGTGGGAAAACAGAACAAACAGAACAGATTCTGTGCAAACAGTGAAAAGTAGCAACAATTACTTTGCAAACAATGAAAATAGAAAACAAAAGCTTTGTAACAGTGAAAACAGCAACAAAATAAGATTTAACAGGCACAGTAAGGCAGGCAAATGCAGTACAAACAGTGCAGTTTAGTTTACAGCATTTAAATACAGTATTAAATAAGCAGAATACAATAAAAAGTGCAGTAAATAGTGTAATCAAGCAAAAAAAAAAAAAAAACAGGCAAATTATGTTTTGGGGAAGCTCAGAAGCCACTAGTTGCCTGGTATCTCACCTTAGAGTTGCAGCTGGTAACCCACCTCAGTTCAGTTCAGTTCAAACACACAGAAGCTGGCTCAAAGACAGGGATTAAATACCAGAAGCTACAAACTTAAAAAGAAAAACTTTAAAAAAACTTAGAAGAAGCAATGAGGGTGCTTACTCCAAACCCTAGACCAATCACCCTTCACCAAACAGGTTTCAATCAACACACTTCTCTCACAAGGGTGCAGAAGAGCTGCTCCTAATGAAAGATCCCTCGGAAAATGTGCTCAGAATACAACAGCCACTACAAACAAACCCAGATGCAACAAACCTGTATGTGGACTACTCTACAGCTACTAGCTACACTATTTTAGGCAGGAAACACTACAAATTGGTTTAAGCAGCAGAAAAACAGCAATGAGACACTAAAATGTTTAAATAGCAGAAAACAGCAGGCGGACACTAAGAATGCTTTAAACAGAAACACATCAGTTATGTAAAACATTGCTTGGTGGGAAAACAAAACAAACAGAAAAGATGTTTTGCAAACAGGGAAAAGTAGCAACAATTACTTTGCAAACATTGAAAATAGCAAAAAATGCTTTACAACAGTGAAAACAGCAACAAAATATGATTTAACAGGCAAAGTAAGGCAGACAAATGCGGTACAAAGAGTGCAGTTTAGTTTACAGTATTTAAATGCAATATTAAATAAGTAGAACACAATAAAAAGTATAGTACATAGTATAATTAAGAAAAAAAAATCAGGTAACTTATGTTTTTGGGAAGCTTACACGCCTCTAGTCATCCGATATCTCAGCTTAGTGTTGTGGCTGGTAGCCCACCTCATTTCAGCTCAGTTCAAACAAGCCAATGAAAAAAACGTGAAATAAACAGCCTAGCTAATTTAAGTGTCTATCACTCACATAGAACAAAAACACCAGGCCAAGCAGATTTCTTAAAACAGAATACAAAATAGAGTAGATAAACGAGAATGCAGCTTTATCACTCACAGTCAAGAAAATAAAGGTTTACTTTCCTCATCCAGCAAGGAATCATCAGCAGTGCTTTAGTTTATGCAGGCTTGAAATCTTTTCAGATAAAGACAAAGGCCCAGAAATTCACTGTGTAGTTAAGTATCATTCAAAAATTTAACCAAAGGAAAAACATGTGAAATGTACAGCCTAATTAATTCAAGTGTCTATCTCTCACACAGAACAAAAGCATCAGGCCAAACAGATTTCTTAAAACAGAAAATAAAATGGAGCAGGTAAAAGAAAAAGCAGATTTATCAGTTACAGACAACAGAATATAGGTTTAGTTTTCTCTCCTAGCAGGGAATCACCAGCAGTGCTTTAGTTTATACAGACTTGAAATCTTTTGCAATATATTAATATAATATCTTCTTTCTGGATTTGTTATGAAATATTTGCAATAACACTTACTTTTTATGACCATTTATGATGTGTAATTGATGGAGTCATGCACATGCATTTGTAGAGGTTTCTCTCTTGGTTTTATAGTCAGCTCTGAAATGCTACTGTTTCTGAACTGTTACATTTAAGTTCTTTAGAAGAAAGCAACACTCTTGTCTGAATCACAGAACAGCAGCATTGCACAAGCCACAATAGAACTAGATACAAGAGAATCTTACAAACACAGTGGTGTGACTCAGAAAGTTAGGAATTTTTTGAGTAACTGATATATACACTTTAACAAAGGCATGCTGCAGGTGGATTGGACACTAAATTGGCCCTAGGTGTGAGTGTGTGTGTGTGTGTGTGTGTGTGTGTGTGTGTGTGTGTGTGTGTGTGTGTGTGCCTTCTGTGGAAGGTTGGGCGCCAGGCTGGCAACTCAACACTGTAAAACTCCATTGTCAATCATGAGCGGACCGGTGATCCGCTGTGGCAACCCCCTAACCGAGAAAAGCCGAAAGAAGAAGAAGAATTAAACTGATCATTACCATGATTCTGCCATCATAAAAGCTAGATTGTACTTTAAAGTATCACTTAATGTTACTTTTGTGAATTATACTGACGTTAGATTTCAAATTACTATCTTTCTTCCTCCTCAGATGCCACTGCCTCTAAAAAAGAAATGAATGACTACAATCCAAAGCAGCTGAAAGACCACATATGAGCACTAGCTGAGCACTGAACATGCGACTGCAAGAAAGGTGACAGAATCGTTTGCCATGCAGCAGACCTATGGTAAAGTAATGGAAGCTGAGGTAGCTTTTATCAGCTTACTTACTGAGCACAACTTGCCATTTACTTCTGGGGATCATTACTTGAAGAGGTACTGCATGGAACCAGAGGTGGTGCAAAGACTGAACTTTGGACTAGGATAGGATGTGTGTATTGTAAGGGATATACTGGAGCTGAAATATCAATAGGATATAGCAGAAATGTATTTTTATTCCATTTATATTTGTTTTCCAGGGTAGAGCACTGATCTTTATGGACACATCCCAGGAGCAGTGTTTGGATAAGTGACTTACTCAGATTCATTCAGTTGGGCAATAGAGGCTGAGGTACTCAAATCTTATACCACTGTACCACAAGAAAGAGCACATTAGCAGCTCCTTAATCTTCTATGCCAACTGCTGGACACTGTAGCAGAAACCGCCATGTTGCTTGTATCCCGATCAGTGTACAGATATAGGCGTGACAATTTACTAGTAATTTTACTTGGCTTTCTTGTCAGGGACATTTCCTCATCGTGCCTGCTTGTATCAGTGGAACTGGCCAAGCTATTTCGATTGCAGAATTGAGACATGAACATTGACATATCAGTGAGGAACACTTACTCCGTGAAGAATGCTATATTCATAATTGACAAATCGAATTTTCTGCTATCCATGCTAAAAGAACTTAACCCCCCAATATTTTCAAAATGGGTTGCTTGTGTTACATTGCAGAGTTATGTATTAAATCAGATGTAAAGGCAATGACCCTACCTGTGGAGTAGTAAGCATTTGACATTTACTGACACTTTTCAAACAGAGAGCAGCTAAAACAGATAGTTAAAGTATTTGCTCTGTTTTTGGATATTGAACCCTACAAAGCTGTCAGATATGCCCCCACTCAATGGTAAAGTTTAGCAACAGCAGTTAGAAGAATGCTTGACTTGTGACACACCCTCATGTCCTATGAACCACTGTCTGTTAAAGTGGAGCTAACAACTCAGGGACTGCAAAGTCATGACATTAAGCTGGCATTCCTGCTTCTGCAGAATGCATTTGAACCATTGCAGAACTGTTCACATTGTATACCGACAAACCGAAGATACTACAGGCTTGTGCTACTAGGATATTAAAACTACTTATTATTAGTCAGTTTATGGACAATGTGCTGCCATTAATTTCACTCTCAAGATGCAACAGAACATCCTGCATTGCTGTAAAATCAGCATCAGTCCTGATAGCACCAGACATACTGTAACAGAGCACAAACTTTTCTAGAAGGCCAAGTAGTGTAACACTGCAGTTCTATTCAAAATGAAAAAAAAAGTAACTACAAGTGATCCTCTACTATGGAATATAAGCAACCTACTAGATCCTGGTCTGGGACTGCAGCTCTCATTAACCACTGGGACTGCCATTGGCTCTCATCTTGTTTTTTTTTGTACCTCACAAATTGAGCACTGTAAGCTGACAGGCAAATTTGAAGTGAATCATATGACAGATTGGCCATAAGAACCAGGCACATCCACTTTCCTGAATTACTGGTCCATGGTGCTTGTTAGCCTTGCAGTACATAACTTGCCAGCCTTTCAAAAATTAATGCTCAGTCCTCTGTTTGCCTCACTTCAACAGTGAACCAGAGAAGGCAATCAGTATGGTTCACAAAGTAAAAATAAAACTCAAGACAGTCACTCAGCCTCAAGACTTGAAATTTTTTAATGACCACAAAAATGGCTGAGGACAATGACTGCTACTGTGTGCAACAACCCAAGGACATGCTGCAGGCAGCAAGAAAAGCAACAACTGCAGACAGCAAGGAACATTCCACATGGTCAGCTGTAGGACTTAACAGTGACATTCATCAAGATCAAGATAAATAACTGTGTTCTTTTATATACATACAATGCATATGTTGACCAAAGTGACATGATGTATAGACCTGTCGTGAACACTCTGTCAAAGTATTACAATATCTGAACCACTGAATACATTTCAGTTCTGGGTGTTGTATTGTTTCCATATTATTTTGCTTCAGTATTTTACATATATATATATATATATATATATATATATATATATATATATATATATATGTGTGTGTGTGTGTGTGTGTGTGTGTGTATATCTGTATCTATCTCTGTGTGTGTGTGTGTGTGTGTGTGTGTGTGTGTGTGTGTGTGTGTGTGTGTGTGTGTGTGTGTGTGTGTGTGTGTGTGTGCGTGCGTGCGTGCGTGTATGGAAATGTGTTTTACAAATATTAACTACCTATCCTTATAAAACTGGAGAACTGTTGGGGTGTAATGGGGTGAATATGAATTTTTTGCCCTGCAGAAAATAAATCTTAGTACACTATACTTGAATTTATAAACTGAAAATATGGACATTTAGGTATTATGTGCATATTTTTGTGTTCATGTGTATGTAAAACTATTTTAAACAATTCCTCTAAATGATACTCTGTCTTTGACAATTTAAAGTGTATGTATTAATTTTCTGATTTCAATATTGATATGTTATGCTAATTAGGTACCTCTGAATGTCCCTGATTTTAAAGTCCTTTGTCCATGATTCTCTAATCTGAAAATTGAGAGAGGTATGGTCTTTGGCTGGGTTAGTTATTTCAGTAATATAAGCATTTGCAGTTGGTGTAGCATCCTTACCATTGTAAGAACAAATAGCAAATGAATTGTAAGCTATTTTAGGGCTCAGAATACCTTTTCTCTCATTGTTACTGTTTTTTTTTTCAGGTTCAGTACTTTCCTGACATCTTCTGTGGAAGTATGTAGAATTTTGTGTACACTGTACTGCTTTCAAGATTTCCCACTATTCTACTCACAGTGAAGAATAATTCATAACTTTGAATCCAAAGATTCCAACTTTCTACAGTGAGAGTGTTTACTCTGAGAGTGAATTTCAGTACTTCCAGGTACGTTAATTCTTTAAAATGCATATATTTCCCAATTTCAACAGATATAGTTCTCCACTCTGACATCATGTTACAGCTGGATATTTGTTAGAATGGCTCAGCATACAACAAAGACCCTGGGAATAAGCTTCTAGCATCTATATGATGTTTACTCAGACTGCATTCTAGAATGTATGACAGATATACAGCTCCATGTAGCAATATATTATAGCAATAACCCTTGGCGGGATGTGGGTAATGCTGGATTTACCCAAGGTTGGCATGGTTTGGTCATGAGGGTGACCAAACAAAGCCAACTGTGGGTAAATCCAGCATTACCCATACCTAGCCATGGATTATTGCTTTTATACAATGACATTATTTAAGAAAAAAAGTGACTTACTTTTCTTAAATAACATCCTTGTATAATGGTGCCATGCTGCTCTTTTGCATTTCTCCTCAGTATCCTGGGGCTTTCTTTATGTACTGTTCAAGTGTATGGGACTTTCATTCCCACTCTTACACAGTATATCAGTGTTGCATATAGAAGCAATGGAAAAAAGAAGATCTCAGTTGCTTTTTTTCATTTTTAATTAAATTTAATTTTTAAATTAAAAAAAGTCAAAGAGGAGTGCCACATCAGGCTGATGTTTTATTTGATTACATGGCGTTTTGACTTATTTTTCTGATTTGGACTCTTTTAAACATGCTGTTGTCATTGTGGGAGCTAGAAGCCTACATAGGTGGATAATTGTTTATTGGTGCTTTTGAAGTACGTTGCCATCCATTTTTTTATGGAATGAGTTGGCCTGCAATCTGGACAGTTTAGTGGTATAAGAGAGACAGGAGAGAAATACAAGGAAAATCAGGTACGTTACACAAAACTAAAGAAATGTACTTGATTTTCCTTGTATTTCTGTCCTGTATCTCTTGTACCTGTAAACTGTCCAGATTCCAAATTCCATATCTTTTTTCATCTTAGCTCAAGAAGACTGAAAAATTGTAGCATATATTAATAGAAAAAAGTCTGGGTGACCGGACTTTTTTCTGTTGGTATATGCTCGATTTACAATGGGCTGATCAATCAGCATGCTCATTTTTAATGTTAATGGCAGTTATTGTATGATATAACAATAAACAAAGACTTTGTATGATATGTTGAAGATTTATCCACGGTTGGTATGGTTTAATCATGGCAGTGAAGCCCAAGTGATTAAACTAAGGCAATCGTGGGTAAATCTTCAATATATCACACCTAGGAATTGCTTGCTGCTATTATACAATGACATTATTTAAGAAAAAAAAACTTATTTTTCTTAAATAATGTCTTTATATAATGGCTTTGCATGTTCTTTCATTTTCTTAAAGTAGCCTACTGCTTTTTTGATGTACTGCGCATGCGTATGGGACTTACTTTTCCCACATTTATGCAGTACATCAGTGCTTTGTAGAGGAAACAATGGAGAAAGGAAGATCTATGTCACTTCTTTATTTATTTAGTTAAAAGACAGTTTGAAATTCAGACAGGTATCAGAGAGACAGGGTAGAAATACAAGGAAAATCAGATATGTTTCTTTAGTTTTGCATATTGTACCTGATTTTCCTTGTATTTCTGCTCTGTCTCTCTTGTACCTCTGAACTGTCCAGATTCCAGATTTCGTACTTCTCAACCTGGAAAGCCACAGCATATATTAACAGAAGAAAATCCAGATAATTTTTTCTATTGGCAATGAAGAACCACAGCTCACCAACTAAGAATTATGCACAAAGAAAGAAACCAAGTCTCATGGTCTACTCCAAGGGTATTTATTAGCGCTTTTATCAGATAAATAGAGACTTCTTCAGATAAACACTACAAAAACAGAAACAGAAATAATGCACTTTTACCCAACAGTCTTATATATACCACCCCTAACACAGTACAATTACCTTCTAAAAGTTGTAGGCACAATTATATACAAAAGGATACATACATTTCTCCCCAATAAATACTAAAAATACAAAAAACATAAAAAAACATAATTCTAATGTATAATAAAATCAGCTCTAAGCCTTAAAATGGAGCTGATAGATATAAAATCATTTAATCCTGGATAAACTGTTACTTGTGACCTAAGCTGCCATCTCAGATCTTTTGCTTCCAAAAAGTCATTAAAAAAATCCCCTCTTTCACCTATTACATCCTGGTCTATAATCACAAGCTTGAAAGAATGTGTACTATTTTCTATAATGTCTTTTGCCAAGCCATTGTTGAGGTTCTTTTTTGTAATGTCATATTAGAGTTGTTAAACATGGGTCATAAGGGAGTTGATAGTTTTTCCTATTTAGAACGCTGGACTTTCTGTGCATAGGGCTAAATAAACAACCCCCTTACTATTACAATTATATTTCTTATCTAATACGTGTTTACCATAATTAGGAATGGTAACCTCCTTGGTTTGCAACACATATTTACATTGTGCCCAATATCCACACTTATTCATTCTACCCTTGGTTCTTGTATAGTTAAGTTTTTCTAACAAATTTTTAATGTTAACATCTTTTCTTATAAGTAATCTGAGGGCGTGTACCTACAACATTTGAGTATTCAGACTCAATCATAAACACCCCCTAGTGCCTTTTAATGATTTCACCTATTTCTACAAACTGTTTATTATAAGTCAACACCATATTCTTACTAAAGTCAATGGTGTTACTATTTTTCGCTTGCATATTATGGCCCATAATATTACCTGTTGCTCCCAACACGGGGCAAAAATGTCCACTAATCTGCTTCCTTATTACGTCTCCCAGTATATCACTAAGAAATGATTCTGGGTACCCCCTCCTCCCAAACATGTCCCTCAAGATGTTAATCTGGACCAAAAATTCATCTAAGTCACTGACCATTCTTGCAATTTCAGCACCTTGTCCTTTCACCATGGACTTCTTTTGTTGGACTGGGTGCCAACTATTGAGGTGCAATAGAGTGTTAGAACAGGTTGGCTTTCTAAAAATAGTTGAATTAAAGCCCCTCCTTGCCCTGTCCTTCTTAATTGTGATATCTAAATAGTTGACATAAGTGTCTCTGACATTACTGGTAAATTCCAAAAATAGTGCAGTACTATTCATATATATCAGTCCAATAACTTCCTGCTACCTTCCAAAATATTATAATGTTGCCAAATAACTACTGTAGAATGACAAGTACTGAAAATAACGGGAGTGTAATATATATTCATTCTCCCAATATGCAAGTACCATGTTTGCAAACATGGGAGCACAAATGGCACCCATGGCCACCCCTTTACATTGTTTGAAAAGTTGGTGTTCAAAAGTTATAAAATTGTTGTCCAGTACTAACTCCATAAGCATTCTAATAGTTATTATACCATGATCCCCCCAAAACGTGCACGCTGATTGGCCAGCGTGCCCGTTGTAAATCGAGTTATACTAATGGAAAAAGGTCCGGTCGCCCGGACTTTTTTCCATTAGTATAACTCGTTTTTTTTAAACACTGTCTCGCTATGTTAAATGCGTTTAACATAGCGAGACAGCTTTAAAATAAGCAACGGAGATCTCCGTTGCTTATTTTAAAGCTGTCTCGCTATGTTAAACCCATTTAACATAGCGAGCAGTGTGTAAAAAGCAACGGAGAAAGGAAGATCTCCGTTGGTTTTGTAGTGTCTCGCTATGTTAAATGAGTTTAACATAGCGAGACAGTTTTAAAATAAGCAACGGAGATGTCCGTTGCTTATTTTAACTGTCTCGCCATGTTAAACTCATTTAACATAGCGAGACATAAAAAGCAACGGAGATCTTGCTTTCCGTTGCTTTTGCCCACAACTCTGATGTACTGCGCAGGCGCCAGTACATCAGAACCGCCGGATGCCAGACATCTGCGGAAGGGCAGTAAACAGGCATTATACTATGCCATTATTTAAGAAAAGTAACAGTTTCTTTTCTTAAATAATGTCATGTATAATAGCAATAACCCACTTCTGGGTGTGGGTAATGGTAAATTTACCCACGCTTGGCTTTGTTTGGTCCTCGGGCTTCCTCGGACCAAACCACACCAACCGTGGGTAAATTTAGCATTACCCACACCCAGGCGTGGGTTATTGCTATAATATTCTATCATGGCTTAACTGTGTATATTGACATAGATAGGAGTAAAACCATTCAATGCCAGTATCATATGGTATGACAGAGTACAAGTCTCTAATATCATTCGTAACAAATAGTAAATCTTCCACATACAAATCATTGTTAATTCTCCCAAAAAAATATCATGAATCCTTGAGCACCCAGATATGGTCTTTTAAAACTTCTTTAAGATGTTGATCTATAAGTTTTGCTATGAAACAGGTTTTTTAGACTCTGGCATCAACTATGGATCTTAAAGGTGGGTCCCTTAAGTTCTTATGTATCTTGGGGACTCCGAAAATAGTAGGGGTTCTAGGATGTTTTACCACTAAGTAGTTGTATTCATCCACAGTAATTTGGTCATTAGGTACTAGCTCTTCCGGTGTTAAATCCACTTTTTGATAGGCAATATTCATCTCATTTAGACTTATTTCCATATAGGTGTCTGTAAAAAGCATGGTTAATATTTTATCATTGTAATAATTAATATTCATAATAACAAGGCCTCTACCTTTAGCCAGCTTCATCACCCTTAATTCGTTATTATTACAAATACTGCCTAACATCTTTTGCTCATCTTTAGTTAGGTTAGACATGTTGCCACTTCTATGTTTTTTCTTGGATAACATTTTTTGGATGTCATGTTCACATAGTTTCTCAAAAATATGTATAACCGGGTGTCGTATAGGGTTAAATGTACTTGTCTTTTTACATATCTTATTAATTTCTACTACCCCAGTGGAGTCTTTAAAATAAAAAACAAAATTTAATTTTCTTGTCAACAATTTTAAGTTTATAAGTACCTCATCAATCAATGCATTTCTAGCAGGCACATTAGGCAAGCCTTTTTCAAATAAATCTGCAAATGCATTTTCAAGCTCCACATCACTATAATTATAAATGTTAAAGTCTTCACCATTATTTGTAAGGACCACATATGTAGAGATATCAGCTCTTTCTACTGGTAGTGGTTGCTGGTATTGTAATTGTGGTTGTAATTCTTGCCTTGTCCCCTCCCCCTCCCTCTGTACATCGCTTGATAGGTGAACTGATTGTAGTAGGTTTCCCCTCTGTGGTTCCTCAGCTTCTCAGAACTCTTCAAAGTGGAATATTCTAAAGGGTCTTACAATCAGCATGCATATTTTTGTATGTTAATGGCCAGTCATTGTATAATAACTGATTTAAAGTATTATACTCTGTATGCTATCAGTACCTTGAACTCTGCATATAATGCAGGTAGGTACTATGTTTTGTTAGCCACACTGTATATAGTTATTTATCTATTGTGTTTATACCCTCAAGCTAACTATGACATTCACTTTGTATATAGTGTATGTATATATTGCATTTTGTCATTCACTTTGTCTATAATGGCATGTATCCATTGTGTTTAGCCTGAGCTGGGACTGAAATAGGTCCAATGTGATCAGTGTTCTACCCGAGTTACCAAATTCAAAATAAAATAAACAAAGTGAATAAATGACACTGTGAGTTGTGGGATGACACATCAGTGAAGGTTATTGTGAGAATTTAACTGACTTAGTATTGATTGAGGAAGATAAGGTCACAAAATTAGCCTGAGTACTGTCATTTATTTTGGTATGCTAAGGATGAACGGGAGATGGATGGATTATAATCTTGTCATGATTTTACTCTGGCCACAGATAAAGGATAGGAAAATTGGTATAATTTAGAAAATGGAGGAACTCCAGTTAGTGTTTTGTCACATTCAATATTGAAACATTTGATCTGCATTTTATGTCCATTTATACAGTGGATAATTTTGAAGGAAGTTCTCTACAGTATATGTGGTACAGGAATGTATGCATTCCCTATAGACAGCTCTAGAACAGGTTACAGAGAATAACTGGAAATTCAAGACATTAGTATGAAGCAAACCCCTGTAGGCCGCAGTGGTGCAGTGGTTAGTGTTGTCACCTCACAGCAAGAGGTTCTCCTGTTTGATTGTTGGCTGGAGCGCCTTCTGTGTGGAGTCTGCATGTCCTCCCCATGGTCAAGTGACATTTAAAGATGTGCAGGTAGGTGCATGCGTGAATGGGTGTGCCTTCTTTGAAGGTATGGTGTCGGGCTGACAACTCGGCACCATAAAAATCCACTACCAATCATTAGCAGACCGGAGTTCTGCTGTGGCAACCCCTAACCGGGAAAAGCCAAAAGACATTACTTTAGTATGAAGCAAACCCCTGAAACTGTTGTAAGCAGAACATATGAAAGCATGGAGAATAGAAATAAAATGGTGATAAAACTGTTTGCTGTGATGCATTGCAATGGAGATAGAAGCCACTGTTTATTATTTTTATTCTTATTTCCAGATAGAATCAAGGCCAGAGCCCCAAGTAAAAAAAAAAAGTCACCCTTGTGGACATCCACCATCAACAAACCTTACAACAAATGCAAAAAGTTGCTGTCTAACAAACCTAAGGAAAGGCCCCTACAATGAAAAAGCACCCTCCACAGCTTCAACAGGCAAATAGGACAACATGTCAAATCCTCTAAGGGTGATTTTGAGCAAAACTTAGCAGTAACAGCCAAAGATAACCGCAAGGCCTTTTACAGCTATGTACTTAGCCTAAAAGGTAGGACACAAACATGGGCCAAACTAGTGACTAACAGTATCACACACACTGATCCAGCAGAGATAGCAAACCTGCTAGTGGACAGATTTGCAAAAATTTCACTCCCTTATCCCCTCCAGACTTATCACAAACATTGTACCCAACACCACCCCCACCCTACATATCTAAAGAGGAAGTCATTAAAGCCTTGTCTAAGACAAAAAAATACAGCCTCTATGGGACCAGATGACATACAAGCCCCTCTTCTAAACAAACTAAAACATGAATTAGCATCACCATTAAGTACCCTATTCAATCACAGCCTAACCACAGGCTTTGTTCTTGTGGGAATGGAAAACAGCAACAGTTATTCCACTCCACAAACGTAGCTTGGCAACAGACCCAGGGAATTATAGACCCATAAGTCTGACCAGCCTCATCTGTAAAGCCATGGAACATATCATCATGGACCTCATAAATAAAGACATAGGTGACTTCCAAACCCTAGATCTGACCCAATTTGGCTTCATCAAGATCAGATTCTGCCTGTTAAATCTGGTGGATTTCTTTGAAAATGTGACCATAGCCATCGACAAGGGCAAATCTGTTCACACAGCATACCTCGAATTGGCAAAGGCCTTTGACACAACCCCACACTCAGGCATTACTGATAACCTTAGCAAACTAAATGTAAACCCCTTTGTTGTAAGATGGGTTGCCAGCTGGCTCACAAACTGGTTATACACTATCAAAGTGGGAGACTCCACATCAGCTAGCACACCTGTCACCAGTAAAGTACCACAAGGGTTAGTGCTGGGCACTCTACTGTTTTGTATATATTTCTCAGAAGTTCATAACAAAACTAAGGGGCTGTGGCTGACCAAATTTGCAGATGACTGCAAACTGTGTGCAAATATTGAATCCCCAAATGATGCGAGTATACTTCAGGAGGGTCTTATGCAAACCAACTCACGGTCTTAAATTGAATGCAAAGAAATGCATCATCATTCCCTTTGGTAAAAACAATGTCCCCTCACACTACGAAATTGACAACAATACCATATGTACCTACAAAGTGGTATGAGGTCTGGGATCACAAGTAGACTGTGATCTTAACTTTGACCACCATGTGTCTAATGAGGTAAGGAAGGCTTTCTATGTAGCACACTTAATTAGCAAAAGCATCACCTCTAGAGCAAAGGAGGTTATAACCCCTCTATACTTTTGGCATGCACTGTACAAAGCACCTCCAGCAACTGGGAGAGACCTCAGAGGTTTCTAAGTAAGAAGATCAAGGGACTCCAGCACATGTCTTACACAGACTGACTAAAGTAACTGTCACTATACTCAGTATAGTATAGACTTCTTAGGGAAGACTTATGCCTGGCTTACAGAGCAATCTCCAACCCAGACCTAATGAATTTGCTGCACATCTGTAAATGAAATAGGGCTAGATCTATCCATTCCAGGGACCTGAATATGGCTTGAAACTTGCATAGGACATGCTGGAAGGACAGATTTGTCTCCCAGTGACTGCTGCATCTTTGGAATAGGCTGCCAATTCCTGTGAAGCAAAGCACCTCTATGACACTGTTCAAAAGGAACTTGGACGAATGGATGGGGCACCGTAAAGTCATACCAAGGATAGTGCCCACAACCCTCCTGGACATGTGCAGTCATTACTAAATACAGTCCTGGGTATTGACTAGCATATGTATGGTTTTACATTGGGATGAAACAGCTAGGCTTGAAATGACCTCTGGGTCGTTAGCCTAGTAATCTTCTATGATCCTCATTATCATATCTGAGTGACTTGCATATTCCTGACAATTATCTTGTGAACTGTCATAGTGGCAGGGAAAGATATTATGACACTATCTGTGAAGGATGTATTATACTTGAGATGTTGCTAGTTGTTTGTTAGTACTTACAATGATGTAAAATATTCTCATTATATAGTATTACTGCCATAATTTGCTCTACCTTAATCTGTGCTACACAAAACATTCCCACCCTCCTGCAAACAACTCAACTAGCATTCTCTGACGTTGAAAACTACCTAACCAAAGCCCAACTTATCCACAATCCAAAGAAAACTCAGCTTATGATTATAACCAGTTCTAACAAAAACACTGATAACAGTCAATTCACTATCTACTCCGCAAATGCCACTCCAATCGCTCCAGAGGCACAGGCTAAGCTGTTGGGAATAACCATAGACTCCCACCTAAAATTTGATAGTCATCTCAACTTAACTATTAAAAAAGTACATGCCAAACTGGGATCACTCTACAGTATCAAACCATTTCTTACCAACAACACAAGATCAGCCATTGCTTGCTCCCAACTTCTATCCACCCTACTCTATGCATCTCCCATTCTGACTAATCTCAACAAAACTGAACTAAGCAAAATGGAAGCCTGCTACAACAGAATTGCCCACTTTGCTGTAAATTGCTCATATAGAACTCATCACTGTGCTGCTTTGAGACAGCTCCACTGACTTGAACTGCCTATCCTCCTAACCTACAATCAGCTCTGCCTCTGTCATTCTGTCTATTACCTCCCCAATAAGTGTCCTGCCCTCAAAAACCTAGTACATCACTCAGCCAAAAGGCCTCTTAGATCATCAAGCAAACTACTACTAGAAGTCACCAACAGCTACAATAGCTTTGGAGATGCACTATATAGTAGTTCAGTGGCTAAAAAATGGAACTCTGTCCCCACTAGCATTCAAAACACATCATCCAAAGCCTCCTTTAAAGACTTTATCCGGCAACATCTCAAGCAAAGATGGCAGTGCCGTGATTGCTCCCCAGGCTAGTGAAAGCGGATAAGGTACACATAATAAACCTAGAGTACTTGATTAAGATTGAAAACTATTCTCACAAACGCTGGCTAATCTACAATGTATGTACTGTATCTGTGTACTAGGTATGTATTCTACCTATGTTCCAAATTTCAGCTGTACACCACAAATCTATTAAGTACCTTTATTTTTAAATTAATATTTTTTGTTTGTTCTCTCCACTGTAACTGTTGATGTGCTGCATACCACTGTAAAAACATGTATTTTGTAATTTGTGGTATACTGATCATGGCTAAAGGTATCTGTAATTTTTCTGTGGAGCTTTTCTCCCCGAGCCTCTGCTGAAAAAGGGCCTTTTCGGCTCAGTCAGGTACCCCCAGTTAACAAATGTAAAATAAATAAAATAAAATAAATAATCAGATGGCGTATAAACCACTATATAGTATTTACTGAAATTTTAACTAACGCCACTGATGTCATTGATACTGTAACATCTACACTTTAATGTTGAGTGTTTATATTGCTGGGTTTTGATTAGTTCTATAAATAGCTGAAAAATAATTAAATCAAATCTAATTCTGAGTGCTGTATGAATTTGTCACAAAAGTAGGATCAAGTGCAGGAAATTCAAAAATAAAAATACCCAATAGGAGGTAATCATAGAGAAACAAAAGGAAGAAGGTTAAGGCCAAAGCGAAACTGGAAAAACAGACAAGGCAAACAGATCTAGTTTAGCAGTGTTAACTTCCCATGCTGAAGGGTAACAAATCCTACTCTATGGGGAGAAGTAGAGGAGACTATGCATAGGCAAAGGTCAAAGGACAGAAGATCCCACTTGGTAGGGAAACCAAGGAGAGGAAAGCTGTTTATAGGCAGTAATGGGGAAGGAGGGTGGGTTACAACACCAAAGACAAGAGAAAAGAAAGGAATGGGGAGAGAGAGAGAGAGAGAGAGAGAGAGAGAGAAAGTGGTAACCTGAAACAAATGGGGGGCTTTTCACCTAATCAAATCGGAAAAAAAAGTACACAGCAAACTGGGTAGGATGCAGGATGATAAGGTACTGCTCCAGGAAACCAAATTAAAGGTAAAATAGGGAGGGAAAATCATAGGACAACAGTACCTGCAAGGGAAGAACAATCAATAAAGCATGGTGCGGCAAAAGGGGAGTACTGCCCTTTTCAGAAACAGACTGCATCTAATGGCTAAAAGTGTGTAGAAGAGTGAAGAGGTAAGATGGGTTGTGAAGAATAAATGGAAGATGTACAACAGGAAACCTGTATGCCCCAAACAAGGAAACAATGGACTTTTACAGCAGGCTCTTTGAAGAATGGAATCTGATTGAAATGAGAGAGACAAATTACTTGGATCTCAAGAAAGACAGGCTGTTTGGCAAAGGAATGTACAGTCTAAAGATGACAGATAAAGACAGTTGGAACAGAACATGAAAGAAGAAGAGCAGAAGGATATAGGGAGGGAAAGACACCCTCAAAAGGACTGCACATGTACCAGAAACTTCTTGACTCAAAGTACTATATTGGACAAAATACTAAGGAAAGAGGAAACTAAAAAATTGTGGAGGAGGTAAATAGGATGTGTTGAAGAGACATAAATGTATCTCAGAGAATTCCCATTCTCTGGAATAGGCTCCCCATTCAATTTGGGCCATCAGGTGGGAAATCAAAAATCCCCTTCTTGTCTAGTGCCCACTTACCTAGGACAGAGGCAGTCAGTAAATCAGGTCATAACCAGCAATCACCACCTCAAGAAGAAACATCTAAAACACATAACTTGTGGGATACATTTGGATTGCATGGTTAGACTTATAAAGGCCCTAGTGGCCCTTAGACTAGACTATACCTATGAATCTATGAATGCAAACACTGAGCAACATAAAGCACTTGAATACGCTACACTAGATGAAAAAATGTATTTCAAAATTCTAGGCTACTATTTCACACATATCAGTAAGGGGCTGGCTATAACTGCAAATTGTGTTCTTATTTGAATGTCACTCTGTGATACTGATTACTTTGATATGGGGCAGAGGCTTGTCGCAAAGAGGAAATGTACAATATGATAGTGAGTTTGTATGTCTGTCATTCGTGATTTAGAAGGTTGCTTGTATACACTCTCATATATACATAAAAATACACAAATGTAACATGTAAAAGTAAATGCAGTTTGGGACAAACTAAGTTGCCCCGGTCCCTCGAGTAAGGGAGTAAAGGGATGTGGGGAGGGTATAGTGGTAGAAAGGAAGGTAAGGATTGCAGTTGGTTAGGATAGTGGGTTTGTGGTGGTGAAAGGGTTAAGGAGAGAGGGAGATGTCAAAGGAAGTGAGGTAGGAGTAGGTGGGACTTCTGACAGTTGACATTTGTTAACCGGGTTTGTCCAACTGGGCTTGTGGCCCATTTTCAGTGGTAAGTACTAAGGATTTGGGATTAGAGGAAGTAGGCACATTTATCCTCTTCTGTTCCCCCTCTAAAGAAGGTGGTTATTGGTTTATGGTTTTGTTATGGTGTGAGGTGAGTAGGTACGCTGCCTCTTTATGTGGGTGAGTAGGTATGCTGCCCTGGTGGAGAAGGTATCAGGGTGAGTTGGTATGCTACCTTGAGATAAAGTTCGTCCAGGGTGAGTGGTGTATACCTAGACCAGTCATTACAGGATGGTTTCTGATGCCTCTGGCATGCCTTGCTCTGATGAACACTG
Source organism: Protopterus annectens (assembly GCF_019279795.1). Lineage (NCBI taxonomy): Eukaryota > Metazoa > Chordata > Ceratodontiformes > Protopteridae > Protopterus > Protopterus annectens. The sequence continues at coordinate 1,446,335,983 of NC_056726.1, forward strand.
CTGGAACCATTACAAAAATCTGCAGAGCTGCTAAAGCAAGGGCACCTGAGATGCACTGTACCTGCTGTAATATTTTTAGCAGCTGATGTTTCCCCTTATAAATATTTCTGATTCTATCAGTTTTTAAATAAGGAAATTCCTTGTTTTTTGTAACTCGGGCTGAGATCCTAGAGTACTATCTACCATTGCAGAGGAGAATGGAGCTGATCTTCTGGTGAAGGTGTGAGCATGTTTTACATGTCATGTAGTATTCCCTAATGTAACTGCCAGCTATGCATGCATAATACCAGCGTGTGTATCTGTAGAAGGTCTATTATTTTGTCACAGTGCTGCATCTTACATATCCCCACTGTGATAGCTTTTGCATTTATCCAGGCAAATTATGTAGTGTGACTATGTTATGCGAAGTTATGACTAACAGGTGTTATGCATTTTTACAGAAGTAAATGCATTATAATGTCCCATTTCTCAGGAAATGGAAGCAAAAGCAAACTGTTGCATTTATAGACATTCTGCTATGCATACCCACAAGCAGAAAACATGATATGGTCATACTTTACACAGGCATAGATTCCTAATGACATAAACCCATCTTTCCTACTGCTCTGTATTTCTCACTCTGTGATATGACCCATGCGGACCACACAACTCATGATCTACATGTCAGGGGGGGTTGGTGGTTGTTTTACAGGGAGAAAATGTCTGAGTGAGTGTCCCAAAGAGATGATATAGGATGTAATTTGGGAGAGCATCATTTTTGGAGGGCGTGGCCGTGTGCTCATTAGCACCATATTGTCCATTATTTTCTCAAGCATATGTTACTGTTGGTCATACTTTTTCCTCATATGCTTCTGTTTGCCTTGCTACAGCCATGATATGTGTCCTGCTGCATAATACCACTTCAAAACACGTTGTTTTTAAGTGGTCCATACAGCTATCAAAAAGTCCAGTGTCACCACTAATTGTGTCATGGCAGTGGAAATTGTGCTACTGCACACCCACACCTGCCTGCACATCCTGTCATAGGGACTTGTGAGCAATGCATGTCGGCAGAACTAAGTGTCCTGGCATATGTACTGCTTCCGTAGTAGAAATCTGCATAGCACACAGACAGATCATAAGTCACATATACTACTGTCTCTTATGATCTGTCTGTGTGTGTCTGCATAGCACACAGACAGATCATAAGTCACATATACTACTGTCTCTTATGATCTGTCTGCGTGTGTCTGCATAGCACACAGACAGATCATAAGTCACATATACTACTGTCTTCTTTTTTGTCTCTCTCCCTCCCTCTCACTCTCCTTGTCACTATCTTTCATTTTTTACTTGACTGATTTTTTTGTTTGTCTGTTTGTTTTATATCACCCATTTAAGTTCTTATTTTCTGTAGTATCAGCCATGACTGTGGCAGTGGAGTGGCACAGGTCTCCTCCCCCTATCAGACCCATCCTTATTTTGCTAGCACTTTATCTGGCTCCATGTCTGCCTCCTTGTCAGCATGGGGAGTAGCCTAATGGCATCATCTGTGGCCTTTGGAGGTCACTCAATGGAAGAGAGTGCTATTGTGCCCTTCAGTGGTACTGTTAGGGGTTCACAATTTGTCACACAGAGGGAGATAGCAGAGGTGGTAGGAAGGTTAGGGTCATTGGGCAACTTCAAGAGTTGCCTGACTTTGCCTTAACCACCTCAGGAAAGGCTCAGCGTGTTAGATGGTCAGGGTGCTAGCTGGCCTCTGTCTTCTAGGCACTGTAAGATATAAGAGGGTTCTACTCACTGCATCCCCTATCACGCTGTTTCCTCCTTCATCTACTTGTTGACCAGTCCTCCCATCACTAATCTCCCTCATTTGTCTGTATGTCTATAATTCCATATTCAGCATCAACCCTGTTAGTCGTTATCTGTAATTTATGCTTGTTTGTTTGTGTGCCCCTGCATCCAACTGTATAGTCTCTTTCCATCCTGTGCCTTGCCCTTGCATCCTTCCTCATCTTTCTTTTGCCAGTAAATAAAGTAAAATAAAATAGGTGCCTGCCACCATAAAAAAATCTTTCTCCCCCTTCTCATTCCCACTCTTACTTCCCATAAAATTCCAGCTTCTTAACTCATAATTATCTCCAGGCTGAAATGCGCTACAAGTAATAGCTGTGGTAACCTCAGCATTATTGTTGTACATATTTTCTGAAATCTAGATTACATCAGTTCACACTGCTTAAACGTATGGAAAACATTAGAGGATGTAGCAGGTAACAACTGAACAGTCTTAAAAAAAACTACTTCTGTTTGTATTATTTAAAATGAGTCTTCTGTCTTCTGTGAACTCGGCAGCATATCTCCATGTGCATTCATGAAAAGAGAACTCCAGAATGAAATACTTCTCTGCTATTTTAATCCAAGTTACTTAAGCAATGACTAAGCAATTTAAAACAGCTCACTCTTTACATTTAAGAAAAAAATATGAAAAAAACAAGAAGAATAAACCAGTGGTGCAATAGGTAGCACATTTGCCTTTGGTGCAGAAGGATGTGAATTCTATTCTCACACTAGGTAGACTGGCTGCTGACACTTCAGAGCAGTATAAGGGGGTGCTGCACTCCTGAGTATCTTGTCCTTTGGATAAGATATTCAACTGAGGTTCCATCTGCATGAGATGGTAGTAGCTCATGTGGAAGCAAAAGATCCCATGAAACCTATCCAAAAGAATTGTTTTTTTATTAAACACCATATCATATTTACATATTATACATTATTTACACTTATTTATATCTGTGTCACTTATGTTCTACCATCTACTTACATTTTTTTCAATACATTCCATTATTTTTATTTATATTCCTTATCCCTCCATTCTTTTTTCCACATCCAAAGGTGTATTTTCTTCAATATTTCTGACAATATCTGTTTTTCATTAAATTTTATCTCATTAAATCTTTTGTTCCATATAGTCTATATTATATAAAACATCTTTTTATCTATTTTCTTAGCATCTTTTCCTCCTTTATTACCATAATAACCATATTTTAGCACATCCGTGTTTACATCCTTCATTCTTTTAATACCTTCCACAATCTTATTTTCATATTCCCATAATTCCTTCATCCTTTTACATCTTAAAAAAGCATGTTCCATTGTTTCAAATTCACCACAATAATTACATACTCTTTCTTCTGTTTTTTATATGGCATATTAGCTTTTACTGGCACCTTCTTTATCGTTAATCCCCACAAAAAAATCTCTATATTCTAAATATTTTTATACAACTTTAATCTTGCCTTTATGGCTTTTATTTTCTTGTGCTGTAGTTATTTCCATTTCTTATATTTAAATACCATTCCTTCCTATTACTTTCTATGTTACCTACACTTATTTTCCATAACAATTTGTTTTCTTGATGCTCTTTTATTTCCTCATTCAAGTATCCCTTCCATCTTTTCAATTTGCTCACCCTTTCCCATATTTCCTTATATTTTTCTTTCATTATTAAACTTATCAAAGATTTATTTCCTCCTTTTAATCATGTTCATAGGTTCGTACTAGGCTAACTGCCCTTGCGATCCATTTTAAGCATAGCCAATTATCCCGTGTGAGACTCAAACCCTGGACTTTGTGTTTGTAAGGCAAACACTTTAACCATTAGACCACCTTCCCAACCCCGTCAGCACTTTATATAAATCCAATAATACTGCATGGACAACAGGATTAAGTAAACCAAGTCCTCCATCCTCTTCATTAACATAAAAATGTAGAACACCCCTGTTTTCCCTAGGTTTAATTTGGATCCCCATATAAATGAGAAAGCATTTGACCATGATTCATTTTCATATGTTGAAGGCACCATAAAAATACTCGCCAAATATGCAATTTTTCCTAAGAAAACCAAACTGATTAAATATAATTTCTTCCTATACAACTCATATGTCTTCCAAAACAAACATATAGTCCTTACTTTTTTTGTATTATATTATCCCATTGGTGCATTCTATAGAGGTCAATACCAAATGTTATACCCAATATATCTCTCCTTTAAATTAAATACTCCTATTTTACCTATTATTCCTAAGCCTTTAGTTTAATCATTATGTATACTCATACTAATAGTCTTTAAATAATAATTAAGTTGATTAATTACTACCCCCATCTATTCTTTATTTTTGTCACTAAAATTATGTGTAACAGCTGGATGAGAAAACATAACTGGTACTTTAATTCCCAAAATCCTGTATCCTGCGATACTTAAAGCTATATTTATATTGCTAAAAATTGCTTTCATAATCAATGCAAACAAAATACTACTTGCTGGGCATCCCTGTCTCCCAGATCACCAATGAGTAGGGGAAGTTCCCTGATGCCATGTCCAAATTTCCTCTAGTGGTATAAATACCACCTTGGGTCTTCCCTGAAAAGAGGCTACTTGCCTAGAGGTACTAACCTGGTTAACAAAGGATAAACAATGAAAAAAATATTCTAAAAATCTTAAACCAGATAGACCAAAATCAAAGATATAGCTTACACAAAAGGACAGGTTATTTACCAAACCAGATAAACTATAATTAACAGTACAACTTACAAAATTAAAGGCACTATTTTTAACAAATCTACAAAATATGTCAGACAAGCAGTACAAATACGATCCAAATTATAGTATGACTAATGAATGCTGAGATTAAAACTTCTATTGATTTATTGATTAATTTTTAAAAACATGCTAATAAAAGTAGAACTGCTTTGTGTAAAAGCCTTTAGCTATCATCTTCATTTTTTAAGTGTGTATCATACAGAAGAAAGACCTGATCACCTACTTCTGTTCAACCGTTTGCTTTGAAAACTCCACAGGCAGTGGTGGCTGTCCATCAATCTAGGGGTCAGATATGACTAGTAAGAGAATAAGTGAGTGAGTAATAATGTGAAAATAAACATTTACTCTTACTCTGCTTTCAACATGTCATATTTTTACATTCAACTGCTTCTCAATATACTTTCACTTAAGTTGCATTTTTAATAAGTATATTTTCTGGTCAGTTAACTGGTTCACAGTGTGGTTTTGCTTGGCCTACAGTGACAGATGACTATACAAACTCTCATCTTTGTTGGTGTTTACTGAAAAGGCACATCATTACTGGCCATATTTCTTCTGCCACTGTCAGCAGTAAAATAACTGCTTGCTAGACTAAATTCAGTGAATGCATATTATTCTAGCTGTCTTATTAAGACAGCTGAGAAAAATGGAAAATATGCATCCAAACATCGATATTTGTTTTCTTTCAGGCTGTATCAGCAGAGTATATGACATTCAGCAGTATTGCTAACTGACCTCCAACAGAATAAAAACACAGTGCCAAAGAAATCAGCTATCATTAGAGAAGTTGTTCATAAGATGATATATCTTTTAATGCATTTAACCAATACTGACACATTATAAAAATAAGTAACCAATGTGGCTAAGTTAAATTTAGCCAAAACCTCAGCCCACACCTCTCATATGCACACCGGAGCAGTCAGTTTCCCTATTTTACTTTGATTACTGATTACCATAGTTATAACATTATACTCACTTTTGCTAGAGTATATTTTGTCACAATGTTTAAATTCTTTATCTCATAAGTTGTATTAAAACTAGATCCATTACCTCAGTAAATTGTTCAGGATGTCTGCATGCAGGATCAGACATACACTCTGTGGGGTGATGTTCTTCCCCAGAATGCACAGTTTTCTGTAAAGCAAGAAATGCGATAGAGCAAATTCATTACATCTATACTTGTGTTACACAGACATAACTCAGCGAGTGTACAACATTCATGAGGCTCCCTGGAGAAATGCGACACTCAGCAAAAGATAAAAAAATAGAAGACTGAAAACCCAGAGAAGAGTTAATCTCAAAAACTTCTCTTCTCATTAAAACTTCTTTTGGCATGGGGCACACCCCCAAACATATACAAACCAACTCTGAGATTACCATACCTCAGACAGAAGGGAATATTCCAAAAAATGACATCTTGGACTTAGTATATTTAAGGCTGTTCTTTTGGCCATTCCATCTCCACATTTTGGGACTTGGTCTAGCAGGTCTTACCATTTTAAATGGTTACTCCTTTAGGACAGTTCAGCTTCTCATACCATGTTACCAGTACAAGATGTATTTAAATATTTATTTAATCACAACAGATGAATACTTTATCTCATAAAAATAAGCTGTATTAAAACTCGATTCCATACCTCAGTAAATTGTTTAGAACTTCTGCGTGCAGAATTAGAAGTACCCTCTGTAGGCTGATGGTCTGCTACAGAATTCTCAGTTTTCTATAAAGCAAGAAATATAACTGAGCAAATGTATCGTATTAAGATTATTGTTACAAAGACATAACTCAATGAGTTTAGAGTAAATGCAGTAAATATATCAAACAACTAGAAAGATCTCATAGATTCTTGACCAAGAAGATCAGTGGACTAAAACCCATAAGCTATCAGGATAGATCAGAAACTATCAGGCTAGACTGGAAGCAGTTTTCCATTAATCAGTTTCATATACTGTCCGTAGGGATGATCTATGTCTTATTTTCCTTACCATGAGGAATCCAGTTGAGCCTGGATTTCTTGTATCTCCACAGATCAAATAGCCACACAGATACCAGAACCAGGGATCTAAATATACATCAGCAGATACATAAAATAATGGAGAAATGTGTTATAATGCACCTCTACCACTTCTACAACAAACTCCCCCCTGCAAATTAAGCAGTGTAATTCACTCTCTTCCTTTATATGGGACCTGGCTTATTGGTTGGGGTCTCACAAATTCATCCCAGACTTTTAATTGACCTGGCCCACCTCAAGAATGGGAGTAAGGTCTAAGGGAGGATACTGTCAAGACATAAATGGTCATACTACTCAGTTGTTTTATAATGGTCATAATACTCAGTTGTTTTATATTTCCTGTGATCCTATAATCTTATAACCTCTATAATAAAACAGCTTTTCACACTATTTTACCCATACAAGGTACAATATATTTTAAATAAATATCTCATCACAACAATTGAATGCATCTTCTCATGTAAACATAAGTTATATTAAAACTAGATTTGTTACCTCTGAAAATTGTTCATAACCTCTGTATGCTGGATCAGACATACATTCTGTGGGCTGCTGTTCTCCCCGAGAATCCTTAATTTTCTGTAAAGCAAGAAATGTGACTGAGCAAATTCATTATATCACGCTTGTGTTATAAAGACATAGCTGAGCAAGTTATAACCTTTATTACAAAAAGCTGATAATACCATTTTACCGATAAAAGCTATACAATTGGATGAAGGAAATTATTCATAAATTTAAGGATTTTTTGTTCAGTTTCTTTTAGTGGTACTTGTCAAAATAAATTAAAGTAAAAAGTCAAGAAAGAGTAAAAAAGTTGTCTTTAAATAAACTTTGGTTCAGGTTGTTACAACTGATTCAATGGAAAACAAAGCTCATCCCTGCCCATATTTGAGCACAAACTGCATCTATGGATGGGAAGCAGAAGATTTACTGCAGGACTGTCCCCTATGCTACTAACGGTCAGAGGGAACTACTAAATGCTTTATCCCATGCATGGGTTCCCTCATATTATCTATGGTATGATCCCAGTTATTCTCACTAGGGATAACATATAATTGTTGACCATCAGATGGGTAAGGTCAATCTAACACTGAATGGGATAGGTTAATTCAAACACCAAAAGGGACATTGGCTAGGCTTAAAAGGACCTGCAAGGAGAGCTAGTCTAGTACTCACCTATAAATCTATGAATCTATAAATACTGACTTTAATGACAAATTCATCTCTTCAGAAATTATATAAATTTTAGACAAATTATTTGGATTCTGAGATTAAAAAAATGTTATGTTCTATTTACAATCATTCAATGTGTATAGTGTGCAGCGTTACTATTTTTTCCTTTTTTCTGTTTTTTCATTGCTTCCCAGAAAATGTTATATTATTTAAGTGATTTTAACTTAGCTTCATTTGACTTGAATTTATCGAAATTTGTTGAATAATAAACCTAGTATTTGCCTTTAGGTTTATCTATTTTAAATAATTTAAACAACCAATAAAATTATTTGGAAAAAATATTTCATCATAATTGAATTAATCTCATAAACATAAACTGTATTAATATTAGATTCATTACCTTAGGAAATTGTTCATAAATTCTACATGCAGGATCAGACAAACAATCTGTGGGTAGATGTTCTGCCACGGAATCCTCGGTTTCCTGTAAAGCAAGAAATATTAATGATCGACTCAGTTATATTTATACTTGTGTGACAAATAACTGAGGAAGTTTATATACATACACACACATACACACACACACACATATATATATATTTTTATTTTTTATTTTATTTTATTTTACATTTGTTGACCGAGCTAGTCTAGCTGGAGAAATTTCCATTTTCAGTAGCGGCCCGGGGAGAAAAGCTCCACAGAGTGAGATACATACAGCAAAACTATCAAAACAAAATAGACTAATGATAATAATAACAGTAATAATAATATTAGAGTTAGTAATAGGGTTTGCAATGAAAAACAAAAACTAGTAAACCCTTCAGTGTAAAGTACTACTACAGGAGTTAATTCCTATGACACACAATACTATCTACATGACATTGTACAAAATGAGAAAGAGAAGGAGGAAAAAAGAAAAAGCTCATTAGATCGTAAATAAAGGAAAGTATGTAATGAAAGTAGAGTGAAAAGAGAGTATGGGGATAGTTAGGGATTAAATGTTGAAAAAAGCAAACAATACAGATAACAGGTAGAGAAGTAGTGGGAGAGAAGAGAAGACAAATAGTGAGAAGTGTATCAAGGAGTAAGAGAGATAGTTTTATTTAGTTAGTCATAGTGAAAAGCTAATCAGGTTTACTACATGAACAAAGCCAGTGATTTTGGAAATGCAGTTTAATATTTTGTTTGAAAAGAGGCAATATATATGTGTGTGTGTGTGTGTGTGTGTGTGTGTGTGTGTGTGTGTGTGTGTGTGTGTGTGTGTGTGTGTGTGTGTATATATATATATATATATATATATATATATATATATATATATATATATATAGAAAGAGAGAAAGAGAGAGAGAGTGCATTTCAATGGCTAAATGAAATCTGTGGGCTGATGTTCTGCCCCAGAATCTGATGTTTTCTATAAAGTAAGAAATGTGAAATTTATTATATTTGTACTTGTGTTACTAAGACATAGCTCAGCGAGTTTATAACTTTTATGAAAAACAGCTACTCATACCATTTCACCCATACAATATAGAGTTAAACAATTATGCTAATTTATACCATGATCCCCCCAAAACGTGCACGCTGATTGGCCAGTGTGCCTGTTGTAAATCGAGTTATACTAATGGAAAAAGGTCCGGTCACCCGGACTTTTTTCCATTAGTATAACTTGGTTTTATAAAACACTGTCTTGCTATGTTAAATGGGTTTAACATAGCGAGACAGCTTTAAAATAAGCAACGGAGATCTCCGTTGCTTATTTTAAAGCTGTCTCGCTATGTTAAACCCATTTAACATAGCGAGGCAGTGTTTTAAAAAAAAGCAACGGAGAAAGCAAGATCTCTGTTCCTTTTTTTTAGTGTTTCGCTATGTTAAATGAGTTTAACATAGCGAGACAGTTTTAAAATAAGCAACGGAGATGTCCGTTGCTTATTTTAAAACTGCCTCGCTATGTTAAACTCATTTAACATAGGGAAACACTAAAAAAAAAGCAACGGAGATCTTGCTTTCTCCGTTGCTTTTGCCCACAGCTCTGATGTACTGCGCAGGCGCGCAGTACATCAGAACTGCCGCGGATGCCAGACATCTGCGGAAGGGCAGTAAACAGGCATTATACTATGCCATTATTTAAGAAAAGTAATAGTTTCTTTTCTTAAATAATGTCATGGTATAATAGCAATAACCCACTTCTGAGTGTGGGTAATGCTAAATTTACCCACGGTTGGCTTTGTTTGGTCCCTCGGGCTTCTCCCTCGGGACCAAACCACGCCAACCGTGGGTAAATTTAGCATTACCCACACCCAGGCGTGGGTTATTGCTATAATAGGGGGCAGCTCAGTGGTGCAATAGTTAGCATTACTGCCTCACAGAACTCAGTTTCCCAGGTTAGTTAATGGTTGTCAGGTCTTCTTTGTGGAGTCTGCATGTCCTATTTGTTCCTGTGGGTTTCTATTAGGTGCTCTGGTTTCTTCTCACATTACATGAACACTCTGTAGGCAACTGGCAAATTCCAAATTGTTATAGATGTGTGTGCAGTCATGTGAGTAGGTTCAAGATTATTTTACAGGCTTGCATCCATTGATTGCTGGGAATAAGCTACAGCTCCCATGATTCTGAACTGGATCATGTGGGTTATAGATGAGTTAGGGGTGCTCATTTAGCTTATTTATGTTGCAGAAGAAAACAGTATCATGTAATATCTATGCAAATAAAATATTTAAAGCTGACTGTATAAATGCCCCCCCCCCACACACTCACTTGAATTAGGTAATCATTTTCCATGTCAGATATCTTAGTTGTTGGATTTAAGTCCTCCAAGGTTTGTTGGATTGTATAGGATTTGATTAGATCTAGTGGGCTGCGGTGACTTTTTCTGAGGTCTGAAAGTTTTTCCCACTTGGTTTTAGTTTGTGAGTGTTAGGGTGCATTTTGTTTGAGTATATGTCCTGCGTCAGTTGATGTATGTTTTTGTTATAGATGGTTTGTAAAGTTTTCTGTATGGCCATGGTTTTGTTTTGGACAGCTTCTAGGATGCTTCTTTTTATTTTATGTATTTTTGTTGTTGATCTTTGTGCTTTTATTTTTGGCTTTGATTAGTGATGGGTATGACTTTTTACTTATTTTTATTTTATTTTTAAACTTTGCTTAGATAGGTTCAGTGGGATCATTATTTCTATAAGGCTGCTGTGTGCTGTGAAAAGCAGTTTCTCTCTTGCTTCCACACTTATGTCACCACAGAGGTCATGTCCTTAAATATTGTTATGCAATCATGAAGTAAATGTAAAAACAAAGTATAGTGCTTGAAGCCTACCATATTAGTGCTGCAGAAATGCTTATTTTATTTGTTTTTTGTTAGTTTTATCTTTGATATGTTTAGTGTGCTGTTACTTCCAGAAGCATTGTAATGATGTGTCTTAGTAGAGACCATTTTTGCAAAGAAATGTATAGTCTCATCCTATACATATAATACTGTTTCATATGGTAGTAACATCTACTTTACTATCCCACAAGGATCGTGGTATATAGCATGTCTATCTTTTCAAGTTAACAAATTTGCATTTCTGACATCGAAGAGAGAGGTGAACAAACGGTTTTATGCAAATCCATGGGACCAGATGACATCCCGGGCTGTGTACTACATGAACTACAAAATGAACTGGCACCTCACCTAAGTGTCATGTTTCATCATATCCTCACCTCAGGCTTTGTGCCCACTGAGTGGCGCACAGCTACAGGTATCCCACTCCACAAGGGGGGATCCATCTTGGATCCCAGGACCTATCGCCCCATCAGTCTGATGAGCCTGATCTGCAAGGCCATGGAATGTATTATCATGGAACTTATAAACAAAGACATTGGCAACCTTAAAACACTGGACCCCGCCCAGTTTGAATTCTTGAAGTGCCGATCTTGTCTCCTGAACCTGACTGATTTCTTCAAATCAGTCTCCAGAGCCATGGACGAGGGTAAGGCAGTCCACATAGCCTATCTGGACCTCGCCAAGGCCTTTGACACCATCCTACACTCTGGAATCATAGATAAACTTACTAAGCTGGGCATTAATCCCTACATCGATGGGTTGCCAACTGTCTTACTGACAGAACCTATACTGTAAAAGTAGCTGACTCCAAATCCAGCTCCAGACAAGTGACAAGTGGAGTACCTCAGGGTTCAGTCCTGGGACCTCTCTTGTTTGGCGTCTACTTCTCTGAAGTACAGGCCAACACTAAGGGACTCTGGCTAACAAAGTTCACAGATGACGGCAAACTGGGAGCCATTATTGAATCCCCAAATGATGTGGATACTCTACAAAAGGGCATTACAGAAACAGATGCTTGGTGCCAGAGCCATGGGCTCAAGCTTAATGCCAAGAAATGTATAGTTATCTCCTTTGGGAAAAAACATTTACCTGTGAATTACCACATAGGTGGCAGTACACTAAACACCAAAAGTGTGATAAGAGACTTAGGGATACAGGTGGACAGTGGTCTCACTTTCAATAACCACATCACCACAACAGTCTGGAAATCCTTCTAAGTGCCATACCTCATCACTAAGGACTTTTCCTCTAGAAAAAAGGAGGTCATTGTCCCACTGTACTCATCCTTCATTAGACCCATTATAGAATACAATGCCCCATTTGGTATGTACCTCTCAAGACATCTGCAACAACTGGAAAGGCTGCAGAAATACCTCACTAAAAGAATCACAGGCCTAAAGCAGATGCCCTATGCTGACCGCCTTACAAAACTCCAGCTATACTCTTTCGCATATCATCTACTCAGAGGCGATCTCTGCTTAACATAAAAGGCCATGTCAAACCCAGAGCTGTTGGACATGCTACACTTGAAGAAATCCCAACCGCTCATAGCCACATACTCCAGGGATCTAAACCTTGTCATCACAATAAACAAAACATGCTGGAGGGATAGGTTTCTGACCCAGAGACTCCCCCAACTCTGGAATAGACTGCCCATACATGTCAAGCAGAGTGCCTCTTTGGCCTTCTTCAAAAGGAACCTTGATGATTGGATGGGAGAAAGGAAATTCACCCCGGGGATCGTGTCAGTCGTCCTGCTTGACAGGGGTCCAGGGAAGTAAATAGTGTGGGAAGAAATAGCCAGGGAATTGTTATGGCTAGGCTTGTATAGGCCCTAGGGCCAATAGCCTAGTACAAACCTATGAACCTATGTGACTAGAGACATTAGCATAAGACAAATCTCTGTGTGCTTCCTCATTTATATATATAGTGGACAGGGCTTATTTTAGTATAACTGTAATCACAAGTTTAGAGAAGCACTCTTCATTATGGGCAAAAATACCTGGAATCCAGCTCATTGTGTACAGCTTTTTGGGGCTGATCACACATCTCAGTATAAGATCACACCATCAAACATAAACCATCTCATTCCCAACATACAGGCACCATCTGTGCCTGTCTTGTTGATGCATGGCAAGGCCTTCGCTGGACATTTAATTTGTAAATGCAGATATTCCCTTACTTTATATGATGTTTAATCACCTTAATAAATGTATCTGCTTATTAAAGTCAGCTGAATTCTCATTTTCACCTTGTTAGAATATTGTTATATCTTGTTAGAATATTAATCAAGTAGAACCCACATTATTTGCTATAGATATCAGTTTGCCAACAATTCACACATAAGAACTTATCCAAGGTATTTAACCCCAACCATTGTCTGATTGTGGTCTCTGAACCCCTGTTTAAATTCCCTAATTATTTTGAGTACTGAGAAAAATAAATCCTAGTTAACTTCACATCAAATAATGATTTCCTGCCTGCAAAAAGTCTTCAATCAAAAAGTAAGTAATATTCAACTCAGTTTACTTAGTTTAAGCGTCTGTTGAATAACACCCAATGTAGCTTATCAGAGTCATACCTCTAGCAAGTGTCATTTACCCGTAGCTATACAGTTATTCATCCTTGAACTGAAGCACATGGGCTGTTAACAGTTTACTAAGTTTAACCATTATCCCATTGAAGGAAATTATTTCTGTAATAAACAATCGTACCCGTGTTTCTAACTAATCTAATAAGAAGGGAACAACCCACATTCTTCCATTCTCATAATTCTCACATCCCTTTATACCTCTCAACCTCTAAGCACAAGAATCCTGGGCAAAGCCAAAAATAATTGGCAGGCAAAGGCTCAGAAATAGGGACAGTGTTAAAATATTGCTTTTAAAAACTTTTAAAGTTGATAGAATAACACATTTTGCATTAGGAAGTATTTTCTGAAGGATATGAAGTACAAAACTCAAATGTCTGTCATTATTTAGTGACTTGAGTCCTCAATAATGTACTCCAAAACTATACATTTTATGAGGAACAGAACAAAAAATACAAATGATAAATCTGTACATTATACAAAAATATGGTCAGTTCAGAAGTCTGCATTCATTATCACTTAGATTGGACTATTCAGGTCTAATTAGGTTACATTAGTCATTTATCTAGTTATTCATCAAAATTCCAAAGTTAGAATACCAAGACATTAGCTGTCTTGTTATCATATACTATTTAATATTGGTTGAAATAATCAATCCATTTTTAAAACTTATTCATATATAGAAGGAAAATAATCTCACTTCTAAATGCCTTTTCTGCATGATCATGCATTCCATAGTAATCAAGTATTGAACCTTTGTACAATTTTCTTTACACATATCAAGGCATCGCAATGGTAGCATTTGTCTGTTGCATATCTCACCACCTAGGGGTGTACCTTCAGCTCTCTTCAAGCATTCAACCTTCAAAATAATCCTTATCATCCAGAATACTATATTGTATCAGATACTTTCAGTACAATTATGTAAACAGCAAAAAACTCATTCGGGTGTCAACAAAAATCCCTCACTGCCAATAGAGGGAAACACACTTTATTAAAAAAAAAAAATGTCAAAACACCTCAAGAGTTAAACCACTGACTGAAGTTATAATTTTGCAATAAATGTGTATCAGATTTGCAACTCCCTGCAAATGTAATCATAGTCATAAAAACAGCATAATGTTTTCTTAATTTTTGTTGTTGTTTTTCTTTCGGCTTTTCCTGGTTAGGGGTTGCCACTATGGAACTCCGGTCCGCTAATGACTGGCAGTAGATTTTTATGGTGCTGAGGTGCCAGCTCGATGCCCAACCTTCAATGAAGGCACACCCATGCTATGCATGTCTTTTGAATGCCACTCGACCACGGGGAGGACATGCAGACTCCACACAGAAGGCGCTCCAGCCGAGAATCAAACGGAAGAACCTCTTGTTGTGAGGCAACAATGCTACTGCTGCACCACCGTGGCTTGTGTTTTCTTAATTTTTGTACTAACTAAAAATAAGTATCAAAAAGTGTTCAGCAGTTGTGTTTTGTTCCTTCGATCATATAACAATACAGTTTCAATGGCATGTATTTTACAACATTAGCAGGTAACTACTCAAAAGTGTAAAAGGATATGAACGATAAGTAGCATTTTAGTGCTGATTTTGTCGAGTCCTACAAGTTAAATATATGTGGTATCTTCTCCGGTGACAGTCTCTTGCCAGTCATATTGACTGTCTGAAAAGGAATGCCTACCTTGCAGTTTCATCACTATAATCCATCTTCTATAATCAAAATTTGTCAAACAATGGACAAAAAAGGTCTTCTATAACAGGTCTTATTTCAGTCTTAGTCACACTATCTGAGTTAGCCCTGCTATATCCTCTTTGCACTTTCAAACCACATACTTCATCACAGCTGTTGATTGATCTGCACATACTGTCATTCTATCCATAAAGAAAATACTCCAAGAACAAGAGAGTACATTATTTTAAACTCAGCTTTGTTTTGTCAGCATTCTCTCATTGCACAAGGGTATGAGGAAGAGGCAAAGGATTAGTGACCAATGTGGCTACATAGGAGAATGAGGCTAACAATTAAGGCAAAAGGCAGAGCATACAAGATGTGAAAAGGTGGATGATGTGATGATGAGGCACTATTTAAAAGGCTAGCAGAATGGCAACAAAGGCTAAAGCGGAAAGTGAGCTAGCAAAAGAGATCAAGATGGGAAGCACAGGCTTTCTGGATGCATAGCAGAAAGAGGAAAAGAAGGGTCAGAACTGGCTAGGCTGAGCAAAGATGGGAGGAAGATCACAGAAAACTAAGTAAAAGCAGAGGTACCAAATTAATACTTTTCCTCAGCCTTCAGAAAGGAAATCAAGGGAAATGTGACACAATAGAAGGGAGGAAAGTCAGACTGGGGATAAGAGTAGTATGGGGTTCAGAGTGAAATGGTTGCTCCTTGAGAGGATAAAATCCAAGGATCATTTGGACTGAGAGTCCTCGCAACTTTAGTCATTGTGCTGGCAGACCCTCTGTCTGAGATCTTCAATAGATCACTGGCTAGAGTAGAAATGCCAAGGGTCTGCAGGATAGTAGCTGTGGTACCCTTGTACAAGCAAACAGAAAACATCTAGGGAACTACAGGCCTGTTAGCTTAAGAGCAGTGGAGAAAAACCTGATGAGAGTGTTGACAGCATTTCCATAGGATGTCAGCCAAAAAGGGTTTAAAGCCAGAAGGAAATGGTAGTCATACATGAGTCAAGTTTATGACTGGGCTACAGGAGAACCACCTGGCAGGGAAGTACTAGTAGATATGGTCCACCTAGACTTCATCAGGGCCTTAACTCTGTCCCACACAATAGAATGAAATGAAAACTGCAGGGATTATGAGAAAGCCCAAGTCTGAGGAAATGGACAGCTACATGGATGAATGGTAAGACACAGAAGGTTGTGATGAGGGATAATTTCAGGAATTCAGGGGAATAACTGGTAGAGTACAACAGGGGTATATTCTGGGTCCAGTACTCCTCAGTGCTTTTGTTTCAAGCATATTAGAAGGGATAGAAAAAAAGGCTTATCCTCCTTCCTAATAACACAAAGACAGATGCAGCAGTGGAGGATGAGGGATAAAGACTAGCGAATACTTTGGGAAGGCTGAACAAATGGGAAGAAAGGTGGCAGCTGAGGCTCATTTCAAACAAATACAGAATGCTATACTTGGACCACAACAGCCCTGTTATGAGGTATCAACTGGGGAGTTGACTGATGTCAGTGGACTTAGGGTGTTGATCACAAATGGACTGAACCACTGGAAACAAAATTAGAGGACAATGACAGCAACAAATAGAATGCTAAGTGTATTCTCAGAAGGCCTGATTCCAGAAAATAAGCAATGATTCTATTACACAGGGCCTTGGTCAGACCATACTTAGACTACTGCATGCAGTTTTGGAGGCCATATAAGGAAAAGGAGATCATGATATGTTAAGGAATTCAGAGAAAAACAATTAGCACATTTCACGGGATGGTAGGGAGGGAATATGACAAATGACTAGATGAGTTAGAGCTCCTATGACATGAAACCAGATGAAGTGGGTAGATACGAAGTGTTGGGAACATTCCAAACAAGAAGGATAGAGGGAGAAAGTGGCAAAACAGGCAGCAGATTGGAGAGAATAGCTACTTCTTGGAATTTCAAAATACTTTTTTGACAGTTTGTGGAACCATGTAGTGGACACTTTGATATGGCTGGTGGAAAAAGAATGCAAGGAATCATTCAGTAGGGCATGAGATAGATAGAAAGGGAAGTGTGGGATCATAAAGAAAGAGCAGACTGAATAGATGTATCTTCTCCTTCCATCATTAGGTAGATGATCAATGCACTACATAGGATCATAGGTGTGTACCAGACTAACAACCACAAGGGCCTTTTTAAACCTAGCCATGCATCCTAAATCTCTGACAAGTTCTGGTAACCTTGATAAGTGAAAGCAGGGGCCTGGGAGATGAAACATTTACAAGCTGCCTGTGTCTATTAGAGACACTTACAGTATTTACCCACTTAGGTTGTATTTTAGTGGGTAAACTATGCCATTATACAATGACCCCCATTAATATTCAAAAAGCGTGCATGCTGATTGGTCAGCGTGCACGTTGTAAATCAGAGTTATAGTAATGGAAAAAGGTCCGGTCGCCCGGACTTTTTCCATTACTATAACTCTTTTTTTTTTTTTACAGCAATGGAGAATGCAAGATCTCCATTGCTTCACACTGTCTCGCTATGTTAAACTCATTTAACATAGCGAGACAGCATTAAAAAAAGCAACAGAGATTCTCCATTGCTTTTTTTCATGCTGTCTCACTATGTTAAACTTGTTTAACATAGCAAGACAGTTTGTAAAAAGCAACGGAGATCTTGCTTTCTCCGTTGCTTTTTACAAACTGTTTAAACTGTTAATCCCATTTAACATAGCGAGACAGCTTTAAAAAGCAACGGCTCCGTTGCTTTTTTTAAAGCTGTCTCGCTATGTTAAACCCAATTAACATAGCGAAACAGTTTGTAAAAAGCAACGGAGATCTTGCTTTCTCCATTGCTTTTGCCCACAGCTCTGATGTACTGCATAGGCATACACATGCGCAGTACATCAGAACTGCCGCTGTGGAAGGGCAGCAAGGAGGCATTATACAATGCCATTATTTAGGAAAATTATTTTTTTTCTTAAATAACGTCATTGTATAATAGCAATAACCCACTTCTGGGTGTAGGTAATGCTGGATTTACCCACAGTTGGCTTTGTTTGGTCACTCGGGCTTTGTCCTCATGACCAAACCACACCAACCGTGGGTAAATCCAGCATTACCCACACCCAGGCATGGGTTATTGCTATATTCATGCATAAATTCTGCTTTACTGATTGATATGGATTATAAGTAAAATAAATTGCAAATTAAGGCACATTTTCCACATAAAATACATAACGTTAGCTGTATGCACTAAATATTACAGTCACTCTCATTTTATGTGTTTACACAAATGATTTAAAAATTACAAACCACAAATTAGCCTATTCTACCTCAAAAATAGGGAAGTTAAATAGTTCTCCACTTTCTTAATATAGTCTCTAATGCTAGTAATAATTGATCCGCTACATAAAGAGATAACTCCTGTTCCCTTCCTGTTGTAATATTTGATAATATGAATAAATATTTACAAATGAAACCAGAACAAAAAAGCTCACTGAGATCCAGGGTTATCAATCTAATTTTTCTTAATAGTTTTAATTAAAGAACATAATTTTCTATACCATTAAAATCTTTACTTAGTGATCTGCACCATGACTACTGTTGAGATGTATACATTGCAACTATCCACAAGGATTATAAAGCAACCTTCAGAGAAAATGTCTGTCCACACATAGCTCTCAATGAATCAGAGGCAAATCTAGAAAGAATCAGGGACACTTTAAAAATATTGGTACTGTTAGCTTCAGACATTGACAGAATAACATAATGTGAATTAATATACATTTTCTGAAGTAAAAGAAGTCTATAACTCAAATTATTGTCATTTTGAGAGGGACTAAGAGGGAGAAAGCTAACATTTGAGTCAAAATAATGGACAGGCCTGAAAATCAGGGACAGTTGATACATATGCCAGTTATTTTGAAATCTGGAATATGTTAAGTTGTTTCAGGAGGATCTTAAGTTAAAATGTTATTAGAATTTTGTTTGAATAGAGATAGCAAGTAACACTGTTTTCAAATGAAAGGCTGTTCTTGTCTAAGTAATTCTGAACCTAAAGTTGTCATTAAGCTTCCATTCTGATTAATTTGTACATCACCAGGAGGACTTTAAATTGCCTCACAATGGAACAATGAAGTAAGTATTCAAAGAGCAAGCTTCCCACTACGTAGCTGAAATATATGGAATAGCAGTGATAAGTGTTGTGATCAGGCAGGGTTAAGTGCTAAGACCAGGCAGGGGCAAGTGTTGTGACCTGGATTGCTTTTTTTTTTTGTCTGTTAACCTTAGCTACACTCCCAGGAGTGTGGAATAATATAATGGTGACAGCTACAAAACTGGTGGATTTTCTGATTATGAAAAGAAATAAAAAGTGCTTTAGGAATAAATACATATGCTTAGCAACTGGTTCAAAGTAAATTATGATAAATGGCATCACTGAATGTGCAACAAATAACTGAAAATATAATTTAAACATTGTTTCTTTCAGTTGGTGAACATGTTAAAAATGACAAAATTACTTAGCTGTTAGAGTTATTGTTTGTGTAGCCACTGGTAGCATACTGCTACAGCAATTAACAAAAATAGTGAATAACAAAGAAAAGGTTTTGTGTTGCTAATTAGTCAAAATACTTATTTCTATATTACTGCTGTTTAATGTATCCATCTAAAATCTTGACCTCCTTACAGAGTCTAGATTATCGAAAGCTGATAAGAGCAAATGTTCTTTGATCAACCTGTAAACGTCAAACGCACTAAATAGCAAAGACACAGAACAGTGATTTTTTTTTTCCCAGGAAAAAAATTGCTGGGCCGTTTTTGGGAGTTTGCCATTTCCTCCAGTGTGGTGCAATCTTGGAGTTGGTATATTTAAGTAGGGGGGTATGGGGGGAGTGAAGCCCCCACTTTATGTTGTATTTCCATTTGTTTTTGTTTTTTTTTTTTGTTTTTTGTTTTTTGTTTTTTGCGGAACAGCGATTTGTTTTTCCTGGGAAAAAATCACTGTTCTGTCTCTTCACTATTTAGTGTATTCAATATTTAGGGGTCGATTGAAGCACATTCACTCTTATCAGCTTTTAATAAAGTAATATAGACCTGATTAAAAGTACCTTGTGTTACAGATGAAAATGCATGCATTTATCTGTCAGCTAGTTGAAAGTTCTTAGTTTCATAGTAAACATATGGACAAAGGACCATCTGGAATCTTAGCCAAGACACACCTTTGAAGGGAGAGTATATTAGATACCTCTCCTTAGAAGATTATTTCCACATTCAGGAATGTACAGTCCCCCATATGATCATCATGTCTAGTTCTGAAAGTGGATAAAATGTTTCTTTGTTTGATATGCTGAAAGAGTTTATTCCCAGGGAAGGAAATGCATTGAGATATGAACTTGTCATGCAAGCAGGTGTTATTGACATGGCAGGGGATGTCTGTGTCATGAAGGTTAGACAAACCACTGGTTCCACAAAGGTGAAAGAGTTTGAAAAGGGTAGGGATTTTCAGTGCTGATAGATCTAAACAGAGATCAACTCCTCAGGAGCCTATTTGAAACATAGTATAGGAGTAAGACTTCTAATATGTTTGGGGTACTTTAGATTGTGTAGTCCAGAAATCTTGTTCAGGAACCACTGTGAACTTTCACACTGGTCAAGATGCTTTGCGATGTATATTCCAAAAGGGTATTTATTAAAAGATAGGTTTAATGACAGAAGAGTTGTGGAGGACCAAGACTTTACAGATCAGCTGAGTAAGGCTGAGGAGCTTCCTAACAACAACAGAGGCATGGCAATGAAAATAAACATTGTTATCAACATAAATACATAAGTCTTGAATAACTGTATCTGTTTGAGAAGGTATTACGAATGTGGTAAGAGGTGGTAACTATACTGCATTGT
Source organism: Protopterus annectens (assembly GCF_019279795.1). Taxonomy (NCBI): domain Eukaryota; kingdom Metazoa; phylum Chordata; order Ceratodontiformes; family Protopteridae; genus Protopterus; species Protopterus annectens. The sequence goes on from NC_056726.1 coordinate 1,446,357,220, forward strand.
TTGTTTGTTGTCATTAATGGTGACACCAGACACAAGACAAATGTTTGCAGTCATCAGCAAACATAGTTAGCCACAGTCCCTTGCCATCTGCTGTAACTTCTGAGAAATAGATGTCAAACAGCAGGGGCTCAGGACATTCCCCTGTAGACCTTCCTGCTAATGGTCCTGTGGGTGGAAGATGCACCCCTCCCTTAACAGTTATGAGTGTTATCAAAAATCCAATTGACTATCCAGTGGATTATTTATGGGTTTACATTGCTGGGGCAGAGTTTGTCTATGATACCAGCATTTATGATTATGTCAAAGCCCTGGCAACATCTAAGTAAGCAGTAAAGACTGTGAGACTCATGTCCAGTTCTAAGTAGACCCTTTTAAAGAGGCAGACTAGGTTAAATAAACATGACCTGTTTTTTTTTTTTTTTTACAAATCTGCACTGCAGGACTGGTATATAGATTGGTGGTAGCAAGTGGAGGTTCCCTTACTGAAGCCACAGCCATTTACCTTGATTACTTGCTGAAACCTCTAGCAGAAAAGAATAAGTCATACATAAGATATTCAATGGATATTCTGAAGAAAATAAAAAACATTACAGTGGAAGCTGACAGTATTTTAACTATTAAAGTAGAATCCTTGTACACAGTGCTCCCTCACAATTACTGTATAACAGCAGCTATGGAGTCTTTTAAGAAACATAATCAGGGTACACAGGCACAGCTGCAAAAGTTAAGCAAACTCATTAATCTTGTACTGGATTTTAATTTCTTTACCTTCAATGGCAAACACTAAAACAAAAAACTAGTATAGCAATGGGGGCATGCCAGACTAGGTTAAATAAACATGATCTGTTTTTTTTTTTTTTTTTTTTTTTTAAATCTGCACTGCAGGACTGGTAGGTAATCTATGTCATGGTTTATCAGCCCAGCAATTATGCACTCCATATGTTTACAGATGATAACTTGTAAGGCTAATAGGAATATGGTTTCTATGGTCTGTTAGGAGGCTGCTTTTGTGTTATAGTACCGTGTTGTCCTCATTTCAGGGGTTTATACCATGAAAAGAATTAAACTGAAGAAGATTTAGATGGATTTGGCTAAGTGGTCTTTGACACTTACTGGCAGACAGGAATATTATCATGTCCCATTGAGGTAGGATTTTTTTTGGGGAGTTTCAGATAGTGTAGATATAAAATGAGCAAAGGTGGTTTTGGGAGGCGAGGATGGGATAGTAGTGTGGAGAATATCTGGCTGAGTTGGAGGCATGAAACTGACACTGAATTTGTTTTCAAGGATATTAATAATTTGGGGATAAACAGGAAGACTTCAATAGAAATAAGCGTGGTACAGTAATGGGCATGACTTCAATGTAGTCAAATGACTTCCTTCCTGGTCTGACATTCACTGATGGTATGCTTAAGTGTTTGACTTATTAGTTTTAAGTCCATTTTATACTGGGAGATCTGTTACAGATACCTTCACATTTTTTTTTCTTTTTTTAAATCCGTCTATATGGATATTCCTCCACATGATCCTAATTCTGAATTTAGTGTTATTCTTATATTGAATAGGAACAGAGTCCTTGAAAACAGCTTTAAAGGAACACCTCAAAAATCATTGGCAATGCCACTGTATTCAGGCACCATAAAAATATATTCATTTTTATACCCTTACCCCCTCTACTAGCTATTCTTACATTCCTACTTTATTACCCACTCTCCAGTAGTTCCACAACAAATTTTTTTTCTACTATCAACCTCCTGTATCTTTTCAAATCTTACTTTCCTATATTAAATTCCTATCCTTATCTAGCCCCCTCCGCCTAGCCCTTCTTCCCTCTTCTTTTTACTTCCAACCACCTCTCTTTCTTTATAGCTTTTGCAAACCTCCTCTAATAAAATATATATCATTGTTTTCAAGAAGGTCTGCAAATAGGAAGATGTTTATTTTGTAGTAAAATACCTTAGGCTTCTAGGAAGTTTTAAAGTGTACTGTAAGGGTGAAAGTTACTGAAACGTGGTCAGATTTTACTAAGGAGTGTCACACTGCCAGCCCAGCTATCTAGAATTTTGTAAATAATTATATGTCATTTGTGAATATTAGTATGATTTATATAGAAGTGTGAAAGAAGGAAATACTACCTGCACAACTATCTGGAATTTTGTAAATAGTTATATGTATTAGAATTGTATGTTATGTGTAATAAAAAAGTATGTGTTGAACAGGGTTTGTACAGTACTGAGCTTCAAAGATATATCCACAGTGTACCCTACTGGAACATAGAAAATTAACTTGCAAAAATTAAGAAATGTTGAGGTTAAGTTACTTTGTAGCCAGGCCATAAACAAAAGATGTTATCTCTCAGTTTCAATACAGAAGCAGGCACAATGTCTAGAGCTAGAAGTTTTTTTTGTATTGTATTGAAAGAAAAGTAATTACTATATTTGAGATGTAGAAGTGTTTTATTCTTTTATGAATTCCAGGATCTGCAAACATCTGAGAGATATGCATGTTTCAGAACAAAATCACTTGCAAGGGTAACCACCAGAAGTTAGAGCTGAAGGTTTTGGTCAAATGCATACACCTGATGAAATTCAAATGTGGACGAAAACGTGGTGAAAAAGTTAAGTTGTTTATGTGTTATATTTTAATTTGAGGATCATTGCTGGACTGTTTTACTGTGGATTAATAAAGCATTTGACCAACACCTTCGGCTCTAACTTCTGGTGGTTGCCCTTGCAAGTGCTTTTGTTCTGAATTATTGGTAATTGTTGGGCACTTGGTCTCTATATTTTATGTAGATATATATGTTTCACAAAGAGATGTCAAATGCTACAAAGGGGGTTTAGCTTGGGAACTGAAAGTCATCCAAGCTAACCCAGCAGTAATATTTGATATTCATTTAAGAACTCTCTCAGAGAGAGAGTGTTCATTTTTTTTTGTCTTTGATTTGGAAACATCCACTCATCATTACATCTGCACTTGTCTTGCTGTAAGTAAGTGCATTAGGGCATAGTAACTCTTTTAGAAATAGTTAGGAATATAGTTAAAATTAGTTTAGATGTTTTCTGTATTTATTGGAGACTGTCCTGCAACATTGTTTTGAATATTTCCTGTGATCTTGAACTCTGAAGTTACTGTGTTGATTTACTGAATATTGTCGTTTTTTATTATTTATTATTAAATATATTTAAACCTAGCTTTGTGGCTGATATTTGTGAAACATATTTAAGCTCTTAACTGCATATCTATTTGCTGACACTGTAGAGTCCACTCCTAAATAGCCTTGCTGTAGTTCAGACCACCATTTGGATTAATAGCAACATTAAACAGTAAGACTGGACACCCTTTGTTAAGGGCCTTAAAAGTAGCTGATAAGAGTGGTTGGTGACAATGGAAACTACTTTATAGTCTGGTCATAAGGGGGCATAGCTAATAAACCTGTGCCAGCCTTTCCCAGGAATTTGTGTGTGTGTGTGTGTGTGTGTGTGTGTGTGTGTGTGTGTGTGTGTGTGTGTGTGTGTGTGTGTGTGTGTGTGTGTGTGTTTGTGTGTGTGTGTCTGTGTGTGTGTGTCTGTGTGTATATATATATATATATATATATATATATATATATATATATATATATATATAAATCAAACCTCAAAGTGTGTGTGTGTGTGTGTGTGTGTGTGTGTGTGTGTGTGTGTGCATGTCAGCTACTTGGGCAGGGAAACAAAACACTGGTTGGACAGAGAGGGTGCTGGAGGTTTTGGCTTGGTCATTCAGCTGAGATCTTAACCCTATAGCTGTGCCAGTGGGGAGTCTTAATGGGGATCTGGAGAAAGAGAGAGAAACCAACCCCAGACTGACTGTGATCTCTGACTGTTGTTAAAGGAAATTACACTTTACTGTATGTGTGCTTGTCATCCTCCTCTTGTGTACATCCCCCACTGTTGTCAGTGGTGATGAATGAGGCTCTTTGATTACTAGGCTAGTGCAGGGGCATCACATATTAATTGGTTGGCAGTGGTGGGATAGCCACATCACATATTAATTGGCGTGAAGTGTTGTGGATATTGAATTCATGTAGCCTGTGTACAGTGATCACCAAAGGTGTTTGTACTCTCAATCAGCCATACAGTGAACATTCAGAGTTTCATATCACAATTGTTTTATTTTTTTGGTAACTTAGTCAGGGAGAGCAGGCAAGCATGTCAGGAGGGGAGTATGGCAAGCTGACAAGGAGATAGCTGGCTGAAATGTGCCAGGCTCGAGGACTGTTGCATACTAACCTATTTAATGCAGAAATTATTGCAGCCTTGGGCAAAGCTGCATCACACCCCAGCAATCAGCAGGACAATCAGACTGGCCTTGGAGATGCACAACTCTCAGAAAATGGACAATTTGACCTTTCCACAGAGGACTTAAAAATCCATCTGGAGTTAAAGAGACTTGAGCTGGAGGCCAAGCATTTAGAAACAGAAGCAGCAGAGAGACTGAGTCATCTGGAGGCTGAGGAAAATGAGAAAATGAGATGTCTGAAGGCTGTGGAAAATGAGAAACTGCAACATCTGTAGGCTGAGGAGAATGAGAGGCAGAAACAACATGAAAAGGAGATGCTGACTCTTCTCCAGGGTCATGGAGGTAATGGGGAAGGGAGTAACCGAACCCCAGAAGCAACAAAGGTCAGTAAATTTCTTCCACAACTTACAAAGGGGGATAATTTTGATAGTTTTATTCATATGTTTGAAAGGGTATGTAAACAGTATAATGTTGACCAGGGACTCTGGGTACGGTTCCTGACTGCCTTACTCCATAGTACAGTTGTAATGACTATTTCTAAATTGTCTGATACTGATTGCTTAAATTATAATACAGTAAAAAATTATCTTTTAGAATGCTTTACGTTAACACCTGAAGCTCATAGGGAAAAAATATGCGAGCATAGATGCAAGGCAGATGAAAGTGTATTTGAATATATTGCTGAACTAAGCACTTATTTTCATAGGTGGGTGAGGTGCTGTCAGGTCACCACTTTTGAAGGGCTGGCAGACCTTTTGGTGAGGGAACAAGCCCTTAAAACTTTGCCTGAAGACATGAGAATCTGGTTAGCTGACAGACAATGCACTATTGTAGATGAGTTGGGGAAGAAGGAAGACCTATACCTAGCAAGCAGGGCATCACTGCACAAGAAAGGGACACTCAGTGCTGCACACAGGTCTAAGGAACCCATGGCGGGCAGCCCAGACTACCCCAATAGCCTCTGCCAGTAGCATGAGAAGCCACTAATCTAGGTACACATCCAGCACTAAGGGTTAAATGTTTTAAATGCAACCAGTGGGGCCATGTAGCATATAGATCCCCACGTCGGCACGGTGAGGAACAAAAGGTGGGAGAGCCAGTAAGTAGGAGTGACAAAATACCAGCAGTAAATTGTCTCGAGAAAGCAGGGGTACCAAACTGCCACAAGAGGTTATATCCTATCTTTGTAAATGGGAAAGAGGCCAGTGCTAAGAGAGACACAGCCACTGACCTAACTATTGTGAAGCCTGCAATGGTTAAAACGGAGCACTACTTTCTTGGGCAGTCTACTCCAGTCAGAGCTTTAGAAGGGCCCCTATTCCAAATACCATTGACTAGGATTCACCTTGACTGGGTGGGTGGCAAAGGAAGCCAGCAAGTAGGTGAGTTTGGGGCTATTCCTGCAGATGTCTGAAGAGAGACATGATAGAGGTTGCTGAATATATGTCTCAGGAAGGTATGTCCTTTGCCTTGAGCAGCATCTTACCTTCACCTAGAATGATGACTCAGTACAAGTAGAAAATTATTCACTATAACAATTGGCTTAATTTTTGGTGTCATTCCAAGGACATCCAGTACCTGACAGCCTGGGATGAAATGATAGATAGGCCTCGATGTTTTGCCAGAGATGGACTTCATCTATCCCCTCTCGGCATCTGGCTATCAGCCATGGCTCCTGCCACTCCCATAGTGCCTTCTTAGGCAGTGTCATGAGGACCAAAGCTCCAATCTAAAAAATTCCTCAAATTACAATTTAAAGGTCATGATGCTAAATACTAGGAGTCTTAACATGAAACTGCACTAACTGGAAGCCTTCCAAACCCTGGAAGATGTTGACATCTGTGCAGTCACTGAAACCTGGTTCAAAGCTGTGGAGAGCATGCCAGCCTTACCATACATTCAGACCCCAATTGGAGGGCTATAAAGCTAGAGGTGGAGGCATATCTATATTCACTAAAGACACTCACTCCTCCAGAGTGGTCAAACAGTATGATGCACATGAGACAGTTCAAGTGCAACTAACTGTGGACAAAAATCCTATCCACGTCTTAGCCAGCTACAGGCCTCCATCCATGAACCATGATACCCACTCCACCTGTCTGGATCTACTTGACTCCAAGATTCAACCCAATACCCTGATCCTGGGTGTCTTTAATTACACAACCGTAGACTGGGAGATGGTGCGGTGGTAGCATTGTCACATCACAGCAAGATGTTCTCAGGTTTGATTCTTGGCTGGGGTGCCTTCTGTGTGGAGTCTACATGTTCTCTCTGGATTTGTGTGGGTTTCCTCCCACTTTACAAAGATATACATCTGGAGCATTTCTCCCTGGGCATCTGCTGAAAATTGGCTTTGTTCCAAGTCGGACTTTCCTGGTAAACAAATATTAAATAAATACTCATCCCAGAATGCTCTTGCATAAAGATTTCTTGACTTTATTAACTCTAACGCTTTTCACCAGCTGGTAGTATAACAGTGATGTAGTGTCATTGTCCTTGGTAAGATTGGACCATGGGGCAGTCATTTTTGAAGTCACCATCTCCCCCGACTCCCCTGTCATCTGTGATCAAACAAAAAAAATTCTCTGAAGTGGATTACAATCTCCTGCGGACAGGGCTGAATGGCTTTGTAGCTCCCACCTTCACTGAGGATCTGGTCACCTATGCAAAAAACTACACCAAGGATCTATACAAGCACATATACAGCTGCATGGACTCAGCAATACCAGAAAGGACAAACACTCTCCTCCAGGAAGAGCAAACCTGCCTGGTGGACTGCTGCCATTAACAAACTTTATAACAAAAGTAAAAAACTGCTGTCCAGAGGCATAAAGGAGCAAATCCTAAATTGGAAGCAGCTCTACTCAGCCTGAACAAAGAAGATAAGGCTCTGGTGAGATCCTCTAAGGCAAACTATGAGTTCAAATTGGCCTCCTCAACAAAAGACAATCATAAATTCTTCTTTACTTATGTCTGTAACCTCAAGAGCAAAACCCAAATCTGTACAAACTGGTTGTCAATGGCAACACACACAACAGCCACATTGACATTGCCAACCCGCTGGCAGGTAGGTTCAGCAAGAATTTCACCCCCCCCCATCAGTAAATCAGGATATCCCCAACAACTACCCACCACCCCTTATCTCCAGGGAGCAAGTCATATATGCCTTTTCCAAGGCCAAAATTACTGCTTTTATGAGACCAGATAACATCCCAGGCTGCATCCTACATGAACTCAAGCAGGACCTCACAGCACGCTTGGGTTTCCTATTCAGTCATAGCTTGGGCACTGGATTTGTCCCAGCGGAATGGAGGACAGCCACTGTTATCCCATTACATAAAGTCAGTGATTCCACTGACCCAGGTAACTACAGACCCATTAGCTTGAACAACCTGATCTATAAGGCCAAGGAGCAAATTATCATGGATCTCATAAACATGAATACTAGCGGTCTCCAAGCACTTGCCCTACCCAGTTTGGGTTTGTTAAATGGAGAACATGCCTGTTAAATCTGGTGGATTTCTTTGAAACAGTCACCAAGGCTCTAGTTGAGGGAAAAGTGTTCATAGGTTCATAGGTTGGTACTAGGCTATCGGCCCTAGGGCCTATACAAGCCTAGCCATAACAATTCCCTGGCTATTTCTTCCCACAGTATTTACTTCCCTGCACCCCTGTCTAGCAGGGTGACTGACGTGATCCCCGGGGTGAATTTCCTATCTCCCATCAAATCATCAAGGTTCCTTTTGAAGAGGGCCAAAGAGACACTCTGCTTGACATGTATGGGCAGTCTATTCTAGAGTCTCTGGGTCAGGAACCTATCCCTCCAGCAACTTTTGTTCATTGTGATGACAAGGTTTAGATCCCTGGAACATGTGGCTCTGAGGGATTTGGATTTCTTTAAGTGTAGCATGTCCAACAGCTCTGGTTTTGACATGGCCTTGTATGTTAAGCAAAGATCGCCTTTGAGTAGTTGATATGCCACAGAGTATAGCTGGAGTGTTTTAGACGGTCAGCATAGGTCATCTGCTTTAGGCCTGTGATTCTTTTAGTGAGATATTTCTGCGGTCTTTCCAGTTGTTACAGATGTATTGAGAGGTACATACTAAACGGGACATTGTATTCTATAATGGGTCTAATGAGAGATGAGTACAGTGGGACAATGACCTCCTTTTTTTCTGGATGAAAAGCACTTAGTGATGAGGTGTGCCACATAGAAGGATTTCCTGACTGTTGTGGTGATGTGGTTATCAAAGGTGAGACCACTATCCACCTGTGTCCCTAAGTCTCTTATCACACTTTCCATGTTTAGTGTACTGCCACCTATGTGGTAACTCATGGGTACATGTTTTTTCCCAAAGGGGATAACTATACATTTCTTGGCATTGAGCTTGAGCCCATGGCTCTGGCACCAAGCATCTGTTTCTGTAAGACCCTTTTGTAGATTATCCACATCATCTGTGGATTCAATAATGGCTCCCAGTTTGCAGTCATCTGCAAACTTTGTTAGCCAGAGTCCCTTAGTGCTGGCCTGTACTTCAGAGAAGTAGATGCCAAACAAGAGTGGTCCCAGGACTGAACCCAGAGGTATTCCACTTGTCACTTGTCTGGAGCTGGATTTGGAGTCGGCTACTTTTACAGTGTGGGTTCTGTCAGTAAGCCAGTTGGCAATCCATCGAGTGATGTAGAGATTAATTCCCAGCTTAGTAAGTTTATCTATGATTCCAGAATGGGGGATGGTGTTGAAGGCCTTGGCGAGGTCCAGATAGGCTGTGTGGACCACCTTACCCTTGTACACAGCTCTGGAGACTGATTCAAAGAAGTCAATCAGTTTCAGGAGACAAGATCGGCCCTTCACAAACCCAAACTGGGTGGGGTCTAGTATTTGAAGGTTGCCAATGTCTTTGTTTATAAGTTCCATGTTAATACGTTCTATGGCCTTGCAGATCAGGCTTGTCAGACTGATGGGGAGGTAGTTCCCAGGATCCAAGGTGGATCCCCCCTTGTGGAGTGGGATAACTGCTTACCTAGATTTGTCTAAGGACTTTGACACCATTCCTCACTTGGGCATAATAGACAAACTTACCCAGCTAGGCATCAACCCATACATCATCAGATGGTTTGCCAACTGGCTCACTGACAGAACCCACACAGTCAAGATAGGGGAATCTACCTCTAGTAGCAGACTGGCTGCTAGTGGTGTGCCTCAGGGGTCAGTCCTAGGGCCGCTGCTTTTTGAGAACTACTTCTCTGATGTACAGGCTACAACCAAAGGTCTTTGGCAGACCAAATTTGCTGATGACTGCAAACTACGAGATGTCATAAATTCCCCAAAAGATGTGGACATTCTCCAAGAGGGTCTTACACAAACAAATGATTGCTATCAAAGACATGGCCTCAAGCTCAATACTAAGAAGTGTGGCATTGTCTCCTTTGTTAAGAACAAGGTTGCAACAAACTACCATATAAACAACAATGTCCTTTGCACGCAATCTGTAGTCAGAGATTTGGATACCCAAGTAGACAGTAACCTAACATTTAACCATCATGTTGCCTCTGTGGTGCAAAGGGCATTCTTTATGGCCCACCTCATAAGCAGGGGCATAGCATCCAGAAAAAAATAAATCATAACCTCCCTGTACTCCTCCCTTATATGACCAATAATTGAGCACAATGCCCCCTTCTGTATGTAACTAGCCAAACACCTACAGCAACTGAAGAGACTGCAGAGATTCCTGACTAGGACAATGTAGGGTCTAAAATATCTATCCTATGATGATAGTCCAAAGCCCTTATCTCTCTACTCCATGTCATATAGATTACTCAGAGGCGATCTCTGTCTGGCATACAAGGCTATCTCTAACCCCGCCTTAATAGGAATGCTGCATATCTGCAAGTCCAACATGACAGTTAACTCACACTAGGGACCTCAACCTGGCCTGTGACATCAATAGAACATGCTGGTGGGACAGATTTGTATCCCAAAGGCTCCCCCATCTGTGGAATGGGCTCCCCCTACAAATTAAGCAGAGCTCCTCACTTGCCAGCTTTAAGAGAAATCTGGATGACTGGATGTGAGACAGGAAACTCACCCCCGGGATCCCACCTCTGTCCCTGCTTGACAGGGGAAACAGGTGTTGACCTTAGGAGAAAGGGCACATAACTTGGCTAGACTTGTAAGGGCCCCTGGGCCATTAGCCTAGTAAATTCCTATGATCCTATGATCCTATGACAGGGAATGATTTTGATAATGTAGTACCTTGTGTGCATGCAGTTACACGCAGTCAGGATTGGAGACAAATATGTGGGTCTGGAAGACTGGGGGGATTCCCAGACAGACTGCACACTTGCAGCCAGGACTGGTGAGGTGGCTACTTCAGGGAGGGAGCTACCCTGTAACAATAAGACTGAAGGTGAGCCCAGCTGCTTGCTGGTACTGATGTTCCCTTGGACAGTGACTGCAAGGGAAGAGGTGAGTAGCAGTACCCAGGCTGACAGCAAGGCACCACTGTTAGAGAATACCAGACTTCCTGTGGAAGGGGAGCTGGGAAGGGTTACTAAGAAAGAGTTGAGACAGGCTCAGGTCTCAGACCCAACATTACAAGTTGTGAGAGAGGTAGCTAGTGAAGTACCTGATTTTCATGGAAAGGCAAATCTGTATGCTGGGACAAAGGGTTACTGTATAGAAAGGGGACCCTTGAGGGAGGGATAGAGGGTGAGAGAATACAGCAGTTGGTGGTGCTCAGACCCTTACCATCTGGGACTTATAACCATAGCCCATGATATTCCCTTTACAGGTCATATGGGCATACAATGTACAAAGGGACGTATTATACAGAACTTTTAGCGGCCTGGGATTTCTAGAGATGCAACAGGGTACTGCAGGACCTGTGAGCAGTGCCAAAAGGTAGGCAAGGCAGGAGACAAGGTCAAAGCTACTTTGATGCCTTTGTCAGTGATTGAGGAGCCATTTCAGAGGATAACTATGGATACTGTGGGGCCTCTGAGTACCCCAAGTTTCACAGGGCAAAAGTATATCTTAGTGGTAGTATAGTATGCTACCAGACACCCTGAGGTGGTGGCTCTGTCCTCCATTGAGGCAGAAAAGGTGGAAAATTCTTTGTTAGAGATTTTCAGCAGGGTAGGTTTTCCAAAAAAGACACTGACTGAAAAGAGGTGCCAATTTCATGTCAGACCTGCTGGCTTTTCTGTGGAAGTACTGTGGGATGAACCACCTTCCCCCGACTAATGGTACTGTTGAGACATTAAACTCTACACTCAAGACAATGCCACAGGCATTTGCAGGCCAGTTTAAGAGGGAGTGGGACAAATATATGCCGCATCTGTTGTTTGCTTACAGAGAGGTCCCACAGGAATCCAAAGGTTTTTCACCCTTTGAGTTGCTGTATGGGCATAGGGTGAGGGAACCTCTAAATGTGATTCAAGATGAGTGGAAGGGTGAGTGAGAATCCTACAAGGAGTCTTTTGTGGCATATGTCCTAAACCTCAGGACAAGGCTCAGGAAACTCATAGGCTTGGCCCAGGAGAACCTGGCAGAAGCCCAACAGCAGAAAAAGGTCTGGTATGATAGGAATGCTCAAGCTAGAGAGTATGCTGTAGGGCAGTAGGTAATGGTTCTTATTCCTGTCAGACACAACAAGCTGCAGGCAGCTTGCAAGGGACCCTACAAGGTGGTAAGGAAGGTCAGTGATGTTAACTACCGGAGGCAGCGGAACAAACTGTACCAAGTTAACATGATGAGGCCTTGCCATGATATGGGGGCCCTTGTGCTGAGTATTTGCAGTGGATGGCAGGAGGAGTCTGAGGGGATCTGGTGACATCTCCTCAGTGAGGCTTGGACTAACACCTCAGTTGAAGGGTAGCTATGTCCCAGCAGCTATCCTCCTATCCAGGTTCGGGATATCTGAGCAGTGTTACAGGAGTTTGGGCACATGCTCACTGAGAAACCAGGGTGCACCCACCTGGTGAAGTACCATGTGTATACAGGATCCCAAAGGCCTATTATGCAGGCCCCTTATAGGATGCCTGAGAGAGTCAAATGGACTCTGAGGGTGAAGATACAGGAAATGTTGGAACCAGGGGTAATGAAGGAGTGCAGCAGTCCCTGGGCCTCCCCATTGGTACTGGTACCAAAGAAGGATGGCAGCACCAGGCTCTGTGTGGACTATAGGAAATTAAATAGTCACACAGAGTCAGATGCTTACTCCATGCCTAGGTCCGATGTAGCCCTAGAGCAGCTGGGTGGGGCTAAGTATCTTACCGCTATTGAACTTACCAAGGGTTACTGGCACATGCCCTTGACTCCCAGTGCTAGAGAGAGGTTAGCCTTTGTGACTCCGTTTGGCTTGTATGAGTTCACGAAGATCCCCTTTGGGATGAAAAATGCCCCAGAAACTTTCCTTTCTAGAGGCTAGTAGATCATATCCTACCAGGAGCAGGAGAGTTTGCCGTTGCTTACCTAGATGATATTGCCATCTACAGCCATTCCTGGCAAGAGCACCTTCGGCATGTCAGGGAGGTGCTGGGCAGACTACAGAGGGTAGGGTTGACCATTAAGCTGAGCAAATGTCAGGTGGGTATGGCAGAGGTCACCTACCTGAGACATAGAATGGGGAGTGGTAAGATCAGGACAGAACCTGCCAAAGTGGAAGCCATTCAGGCATGGCCTGCACCTGTTACCAAAAATCAGATTAGGGCATTCTTAGGGACAGCAGGGTACTGCAGAAAGTTTGTCCCCAATTATAGTATCATAGATGCTCCCCTCTTTACTCAGCCAGGTCTCCTCAGAGGGAGAAGAGCACCCAATGGTATATCTTAGTCATAGGCTCTAACCCAGGGAGGAATGCTATGCAGCTATAGAAAAAGAATATCTAGCTATAGTGTTGGCACTGCAGAAACTTCAGCCTTATCTCTATGGAAGGAAATGCACTGTAGTTACAGACCCTAATCATTTAATATGGCTACATCGAGCCAGCCAGCAAAATGCCACATTACTAAAGTGTAGCCTAGGGTTGCAAGCATATGATATGACAGTGCACTACAGTGGGGTTAGCAATCCCAGTGCAGATAGACTGTCAAGACAGGGATTGGAGTAAGGTATTCCCAAATAGGCCCAACCCTCTCAAGCAATGTTTTTCAAGGGTTACTTGAAAAACTAGCTAGAGTTTTCGGGGGAGGGGGAATTTCATACTTCCAGGCCAAGCCTTGAGTTTATGATGATAGGAGAGGCACTGGTTTAATTGGAGAATATGTAGGAAAAATTAAGCAAAGGTTGCCATGAGTGAGGAACAGGAATGCAGTTAGGAGTCAATGTCCCTCTGCTCTTTCTCTCACCAAACATAAAACAGTAACAGTTATCCCAAATGGTTCCTGAAAAATGGTCCTCAGGTTTCACCACTAAAACAGTAAACAGACCAACTAGGGAAGATGCACAGACACATACACTGCCACTCAGAAACAGCCAGAAATCATTCTGTCTGTCTGCTCCTTCTCTCATCAGGAATAAAATAGTAGCACTAATTCCAGGCTGTTATCTGATAAGCCATTTGCAGTTTGTCTAGCAAACGGTAAATTTTAAGAAGATTAAGAATCTATGTCTCAACACTCCATCTTTCACCATGAACAAAAAATAAGAACTAACCTCAAGCTGACTCCTGGGAATGGCTTTGCAGGATTTCCATCAGTTAGTACTCTTATGCATGCTGTTACAGATTGTATATGCAAGCTAGAAAAGGGTGTTAGTGCTGTAGGTATTGCAGTGTTTACCTGGTGAGAAAAAGATACAAAAGGGACTAGAGACCAATTGTCATAATGGTTAAGTTCTTCACTTCCCATGCACAAAGCTCAATCCTGACCTTCAGACAATGCTGGAATGGAGTTTGCATGTTCTCCCTGTGGCTCTGTTAGGTTCATCCCACCTCCTAAAAACATGCTGTGTGTTTCCACCTCAAAGTCACCCAAGAATGGAATTTTTGGCAGCAGCATAGACTCTAGATGGTACCCTGTAGGGGGAAGTGTTGTATAGATCAACTGCTTCGGGCATTAACAGTAGTGCACAGTGTCCTCTAGATTGGAGAACACAGGTCACAGACTACATGCTGTGTCAGGGTTAGCTACCTAGCAGTTTAACAATTGGCTCTAAATGATTTAGTCATGTTGACTAATGTCACCAAAATAGGTTGAGGACCAGTCAACTCCAACCTATGCCAGTGACACATACTAAAGATGGGAGGGATGCATGTGTCCCTTTTTGCCAGTGGGTGCCCACAATAAAGCCCAGCAGCCTTGGTTCAATAAGCTACTGGGTTACCTGGGACAGCTCTGTTGAGTAAAAGCTGGACATAAAACCAGTTAACTTGCCAAACATGAACTACAAATTGCTACACTTAGTGTAGGTTCACTGACAGGACATAGTATGGAAGTGGATTATATGATGGTAAGGAGGAGGCTGGGCATCCTATGCATCCAAGATCCAAGATGGAAGGGCAGTTCAGCAAAGTCACTTGGCTTGGCATCCAGAGTCTACTACTCATGAGGAAGACACCCTAGAAATGGTGTGGGAATTGTGGTGAAGAGATTTCAGAAAACATTGAGGGATGTCACCAGAATTAGTAACAGACTCATGGCAATCAACTATAGTATATGGAAGGGTCACTATTCATAATCTCAGCCCATGGTTCACAGCAGGGTTGTGATGAGGAGAAAAGAGTGTATTCAGACAGCAATTGCCTGACTTACTAAATAAAGCAGAAAAACATGAACTGGTGTTGATAACGGGTGACCTGAATGCACTTATCAGGACAGAACAGGATATGCCTGGGTCCACATGGCTTGGGCAACAGAAATAAGGAAGGAGTGGCCATTCTAGATTTCTGTCTGGAAAATGGCTTGCTGATGCTGACTAACACATTCATAGATTAATAGATTCACAGATTCATAGAGATATTAGGATAACAGCCTTGGGGGCCTTCAAAGCCTAGGCAATATTTCCCAAAAGACTAATGGCATCTTGTATCCAAATAGAACACTGAGGGCCAGACATTTATAAACTACCTCTGCCCATAAAGGACTTGAGTGCCAGGCCTGTTGTAAATATCCTCTTCTACTTCCACTGGTCTAGGTTGCACTTAAATTAGGTAATAGACACACTCAGCTTCACATGGATGGGAAGCCTGTTCCACAGAAGGGGCAGTCTCTGAGACACATATCTGTCTCTCCAGCATGTTCTGTTTAAGTCGCAGACAAATTCAGGTCCCTAGACCTTATATTTCTGGTACTGTTTGACTTATGAATATGTATGAGATTCATAAGTGTGGGGTTTGTGGATGCCTTGTAAGCCATGCATAGATCACCCCTCAGCAAGGTATAGGAGACTGATTAGAGGGAAAGGGCTTTAATGTGCTCTGCATAAGGCAGGTTTGTTATATCTAGTATTCATTTTTATAAGGAAATTCTGAGGTTGCTGTAGTTGCTATATATGCCTGGTCAGGTACATACCAAAGGAAGCATTGTACTCTGTGAGTGGTCTGATAAGGGCAGAGTACAGTAGGATAATGAATTGTTTGGAACTTACTTATAAGTTGCACAATATAAAAGGATTTCCTCACCACTGTGGCCATGTGGTGGTTGAAGTTAGGGCTACTGTCCATGACTGTACCCAGACACTTGACCACTGAGTTGACTCCTTGGAGTGTATTATCAACATAGTAATTAGCTGGGATAATTGACTTCTCAAAGGGGACAATTAAGTATTTCTTATCATTAAGTTTAAGATGACGCTTTGGCACCATTTGTTCATCAGAGATAGGCCTTCTTGAAGAATGCTAATGTCTGGAAGAGAGGCGATGATAACCCTCAGCTTGCAATAATCTGCAAACTTAGTCAGCCATAAACCTTTGGCATCTCCTTGTACTTCAGAGAAATAGATGTCAAAACGGAGAGACCCAGTACTGAGCCCTGGGGAACTCCATTAGTGACCGGCCTCTTGGTAGAGTTGGCCTCACCTATTTTGACCCCCTGAGTCCTATCAGTGAGCCAGTTGGCTATCCCGTGGGTAATAAAAGGGATTATATCCACTTTAGGGAGCTTATCTATAATACCTGAGTGGGGTATTCAAAGGCCTTAGCATATAATATATGGAACACTAATCTCACCACATTATGGGAAGAAAAACGTATTACTGAAAATCTTTATAATTATTTATGGAACCCATGCCCACTTTTACCTTACTTTTTTGGAATACCAAAGCGACACAAGAACAGAGAAGACCTACCATATAGATTGGTGGTAGCAAGTTGAGGTTCCCTTACTGAAGCCACAGCCATTTACCTTGATTACTTGTTGAAACCTTTAGCAGAAAAGAATAAGTCATACATAAGAGATTCAATAGATTTTTTGAGGAAAATAAAAAACATTACAGTAGAATCTGACAGTATTTTAACTATTGAAGTAGAATCCTTGTACACAGTGCTCCCTCACAATTACTGTATAACAGCAGCTATGAAATCTTTTAAGAAACATAATCAAGGTACACAGGCACAGCTGCAAAAGTTAAGCAAACTCATTAATCTTGTTCTGGATTTTAATTTCTTTACCTTCAATGACAAACACTACAAAAAAAAATGGTATAGCAATGGGGGCTGCCATGGCTCCCAGCAAAGCTAACATAGCCCTAGGCAACTGGGAGAAGGACTTTGTGTTAAACAACATAGACTGTTCTTCTTTTGGCTTTTTCCGGTTAGGGGTCACCACAGTGGAACTCCAGTCTGCTAATGACTGGCAGTAGATTTTTACGGTGCTGAGGTGCCAGCTCGACGTCCAACCTTCAATGGAGGCACACCCTACGCATGTCTTTTGAACACCACTCGACCACGGGGAGGACATGCAGACTCCACACAGAAGGCGCTCCAGCTGAGAATCGAATGGGAAAACCTCTTGCTGTGAGGCAACAATGCTACCGCTGCACCACCACGGCTACATAGACTACATGCAGCATATCACATGCTATTTACATTTTACTGATGACATCTTTATTGTGTGAGAAGGTGACATAATGCAGTTTGGAGATTTTATCACTTACCTCAGTCACACAACCCTCTTCTTGAAGTTTACCTCTTCCCATAGCTATACTTCAACCACTTTCTTAGATATGCAGATTTCCAAGGACACTAACAATAACAGAATCACCACTGATCTATTTTGAAAACCAACGAGGATTAACTTATTCCTCCACAGTAAAAGTCTTCATCCTACAAAAAACAATATAATGTAATGAAGTTCCAAGGCTATAGATTTGCTAGAATTACCACTGAGAAGGAACCATTTTTGAGAAACCTTAACAACTTAGAAAATGATTTCCTAGTGAGAGGCTATGAAAGTCAGATGTTAAAAAACATCCTTGAACCCATTACAGAACTGAAGCACCTTCACTCAACCTCCCCAGTAAGAGAATGTTAAGAAATTCCACAGAGAATAACAAATGCAAAAATAGCTGCATCCTGACATACACTTTGGACTATCACAGTATCAAAAATATAAAGAAAACTAGGCCATTGTAATAGGAAACCCCTTTCTGATTAACATCTTAGGCGAAGCCCCATCCTTTGTTTACAGGAAAGCCAGGGATATTAGAAGTTTCGTTGAATTTAAACCTAGACTATATGAGAGAAACACTAAAAGATGTGAAACTAATTGTACATTTTGTATATTTATACAGCAAGGTGATAGTTTTTATTGCCCTTATTTATTTATTATTTATTTATTTTACGTTTGCTTACCGGGAAAGTCCGACTGGGCATGAATCCCATTTTCAGCGGAGGCCCAGGGAGAAAGGCTCCACAAAGTTTAGTACAACAAATAGTGTAAATACAATACACATGTTAATAAAGTACAATACACAGTCAAAAGTTAAAAAAGTGTAGTTTCAAGGCCAAAAAAGGAAAAAAAAGTGAATATATTGTCCTACTAAGGCTGTAAGTATATAAGGAGTACAGTGTGTTACAAAAAACGATGTAGTTGAAAGGACATTTTGTTCAGTCATTTAGTTACATTCATCAGTGGCTAGTACAGTCAATACACATTGATTGATTAACAGTATATAAAGGAGTTGTTACAAGCTTTCATTGAAGGTTAAGGTATGATATGATTTAATTAAATGAAGCTACTCAGGGTCAGAACAATTACATAACCAAGAACAATGTAAATGGGAACAAAAGGAGTTTTTTGAAATTGTTTTTTTTTTCAGTGATCCTATTATCTATGGAGATGGTATCCATGATTTTGCAACAGTAATGGAAAACAAGGAATCCCCAGAGCTATTGTTGCTTTTGCCTTTGTCAGTCAGTGCTTTATTGGTGGATCTTAATAGGTGTTTGTCAGAGCAGATATTAAGTAGACCTTGAAGAGCAGGAACTCTATCGGGATAATATAGAATTTGCTGGGCTATTGTAAGCTGGTTATATGCTAGCAGGTTTGGTAATTCTAGTCAGGATAGCTACTTTATTGCTGTACAGTGATGTGTCCTGATGGGTGAATCAGTAGCAAAACTAGTTATTTTATTGTAGCAGGAGTATTTAGTTTGTTAACGTCTGCTTTGTTTAGGTTGATGAGTATGGGGGAGGCATAGAGAGTGTGGATAGTTGGTGGGTTCTTGAGATGGTGACTTTACTGTCATTTGTGAGGTACTTTTTGCATCTATATAGTGTTTTGAGTTTTTTATGTACTTTGTTTATTGTCTGTGCAATGTGCATATTGAATTTCACATTGTGATCTATGATAACCCCTAGAGGTTTGGTGTGTTGCATAGGTGTGATAGCGGTGTTATTAGCTGAAAATATTGTGAATGATGGTATGGGGTCTAAGGCTCTAGTAGGATAGAATATCATTAGCTGTGTTTTATTGGGGTTAAGTGTTAGTTGAGAATTGGCTAACCAGGTTTAAACAGTAGTAAAGAACTCTTGTGCCAATTCCTGGAGTTGAGGGAGTGATGGAGCAGAGAAGATTACAGTGGAGTCATCAGCATACTGGACTAGAGTGGCATGCCAGGTAGCTTTGTGGAGTTGGTTGGTGAATATGTTGAAAAGAAGAGGTCCAAGAATGGATCCTTGGGGCACCCCTAGGGTGATAGGTAGGAGGAGAGATAAGCAGTTTTGCCATTTTACTGCTTGCTGGCAGTTGGTTAGATAGTCTTGAAACCATGATAGTGTGGAGTGGCTGAGATTAACTGGACAGAGAGCAGAAAGTAGTTTGGTATGGGAGATAGTACTGAAGGCCTTGAAAAGATCTAGGAATGCAGTGGATACTAGGTTACCATTGTTTTGATGTTGTTTACTGTGTTCGTAAAGCTAATAAGGGCTGTGGTAGTACTGTGATTGGGGCAGAATCCATGCTGGGTGTTGGTTAGCAGTTTATTAGTGAGGAGGTAGTGCGTTACTTGGGAATGTATACATTTTCTGAGGATTTTAGATAAGGGGGATAGAATGGCAATTGGACGGTAATTAGATAGTTCCACAGAGTTACTTCCTTTGTGGAGTGGTATTATATGTGAAATTTTGCAAAGAGAAGGAATGCGTTGTTCTGATAAAGAGCAGCTAATGAGCATGGAGACTGGGTAAGAGATGGCTTTGGCTGCGATCTTTAGATATTAAGGAGGCAGGCTGTCTGCAGCCAGGGTTGTGGATTTAAGCCTATTTAGGTGTTTATATATTGTGCTAGTTGGAACAAGAAGTAAGGAGAAGAGGTTTTGGTCTGCTGGTGTGGAAGATATGTTTGGATGTGAAATGGGAGAACTACTATTGGATTTTATTAATGGCAGCCCAGACTTTTTGTGGGTTATTTTTGTGTTTGGTTTAAATGTCTATATAGTGGGTTTTTTTGTCTGTCCTAATTTATTTTTTGGCTTTGTTCCTTAGTTCCTGGTATGCCTGTCTATTAATTTGAGTTTTATCTTGATGCCACGAGTCACATGCTTTATCTCTTTGTTTTAGTAGCAGATGGGTATTTCTGGTCAGCCAGGAGGCATAGTTAGATTTAGTTCTGATAGTTCTGGCACTTTCCAAGGGGAGAGATGAGAGTGGTCTCCAGTTTCATTGATTAAGTGCAGATATGAAGTTATGGGTTCTGAAATTCTTTGTATACTGGATTTGTTGAAGGGTGGAGGATTTTAATGGATTCATTTGGTGTCTAATTATAAAGGTGGGAAGGTTGTCACTGGGGGTGTCTGGGAGGGAGCCTGAGAGGTAAGATTGAGATGGACTATTAGTAAGGATCCAGTCTAGGATGGACTCCTTTTTTAATACTTTGTCTACCCATGTTGTGATTTTGATTAGTTGAGTGAAACCTTGTAGGTTAATGTGGTTAGTGGGGTGGAGCGAGTTACAGGAGGACCAGTCGATATTAACATCACCTAGTATGATTGTTTACTGGGGACATTTTTGGGATGCCCAGTCTAGAATAGATTCTACTGTGTTAATGTTATTGCCGGGGGTATATGGGTACCAATTATATGTAAGTGTTTTTTTTAATTGATTTTCAGCTTAGTGAACATAGTTTCTGCATTACTGAACTTGGGTTGTTCGTTGGCTAACAATTCAATGGTCAGGTTGTTTTTGAAGATGACAGCAATGCCTCCACATCTTTTGAATATTCTGTCTTGTCTAAGCACATTGTAACCAGGTGGAACAAAGTCATTATTATTGTTTGGTGGTTTTAGCCAGGTCTCTGTGAAAAGGACTATGTCGAGGGAGTAGAGCGCCAGGGTAGCGTGTATCTCTGGGATTTTGTTCAGTATGCTCCTTATGTTTATGTTGAGTATAAGGAGATCTGTTGATTTCCTGGGGGAGGTTACAATGTTATTTGTCTGGTAGCAGAGGGGTTGTTATTGTTTGTAGGGCCAAGGTTCAGGTGCATGTGTCCACTAAGTATGATTTGGGATGCTGTTTGGAGTATAGTTTTTAGACATTTGATTATAGATGTGTTATATTTTGGTGAAATGTGGTTGTTTAGTTGGTGTGGGGTTACTTTAAATGTAGCAATGTCAAGATATGAGATGTCATAGATAGAAGGAGATATTACTGTGAAGGCTGGTTTGTCTTGTGAATGGCTAGGGCAGGTAGGGGATTTAGTCTAAAATTTTGACATGCTAGTGTAGTGGTAGGATGAGATGATGGTGAGACATATTATTAAATTAAAGGTTAGAGGCCACATTTTGCTCAAAGTGTTGTTGTATTGCTGTGAAGTTTTAGTAGGTATCTTTACAGGAGTGAGTAGGGATTTAAGTGTGGCTATACTTTATGTAGGAGTGAATTTGCTAGAAAAGTGTGAATGGCACAGGTGCCCTTTTTCAGCACAGGCCCTGGACCAAAAAGCTCCAAGTTATCTTATTAAATGCAATCAGTATTTACAATAACACATTTTAATGCATTTTCAGTGAATACATAGATTAACAGTCAATATAATAAATTTTGTATTGGTTTTCAAAAACATTAACTTTACAAGCCTTGTATTGCGACTTTACAGATGGAAGAGTGATGTACAACATATGTAGGAGTAATTTAAGAAATACAGGAGAGTGAGGTATTACAGGAGATAAGCAAGTATGAGTGTTAATGGAGAAGTAGTGATGGAAAAGTAATTTGGTTGTGTTAACTGGAAGTAGGTATAGTAGTTTAAGAAGTACAATAAAGTGAGGCAGCGGACAGGGATGAGGAGGTTAAGTGATTTAATGCTTTAAAGGGTGGGATTAGAAGGTGATGAAGGGTTTTAGAGAGCTATGTCCCAGATGGGGAGCAGGGACAAAGCTAGAAAGCAGACAGGAAGACTTTAATGAAGTAATGTCTCTACTAGATCCCCTCCACTTTGCAAACAGCAACAGTCACATAAATTGTGGCAACCTCACTATAAGGTGGCAGCTGCTGCCCATTGACAGAGTATTGTGAATCCCTTCCCACATGCATCATCATGTTTCACAGAGTACATTGTAAATCTCTAACCCCTGACTAGTATAAGTACAGAGGGACTGCATAAATGCAATATGAAATATCTGTGATAGCATTATACCATGGTATGGATAAGGGTAATTCATGTTTACATATAGGGATGGTCTGCTTTGGTCATTCAGGCTGCACCTTCATGTAATAAGTTGTCAAGGGCTGGGCAATTTTCAGGCGTTTAGAAAAGTCTGTGTGTGTTTTAGTTAGCTGAGAAAGAGCTAGGTAATGTGGCAGTTCTAACCAGTTTAGTTCTCTGCGCGTTAACCAGTGGTGTGTTCTATTGTTATAGTTTACTGCAAATATAGCTATTTTATGGAAACATTGCTCAAGTTTGGACAGTTGTGAGACATGAACACTTATGAAGATTGGCGTAGCAAAGAGAAGTGATAACAGTCAGAAAATAGAAGCCATATGTCTTCTAGCTGTATTAGCGGGAGTGCATAATACTCTGTATAATACACCTAGTTTTTTATTAGTTTTTCATTTATGTGTAATGCATGGTGGTTAAATTTCAACTGGTCATCTATGATGACACCCAGTCATTTTTGTATGGTCTACTTGCTCTATCATCATGTTGTTGGCAGAGATGAGAGAGAATAGTGTTGCATTGGTAAAGATTTGCTTTGGAGTCAGGTGCAGTAATTTAGTTTGTGAAGGTTTAGAAATTATTTTGAATTATTTAGTCATGTTTCAATCCATTTAAAGCATTGTGTAAGGTCTTGGAGTTCAGAGAGAGATGGGCAGAGCAGATTAGGGTTGAGTCATCAGTGTATTGAACTAAGGTAGCATTTTCTGTAGCGGTGTAGAAGTCATTGATGAATATGTTGAAAAGTTTGAGACTAATTCGATCTTTTTGGGACACCAATACTTAATGTCAGCAAGATAGAGAAATAATTTTTCCATTTCACTGCTTTTGCTCTGTTTAAGAGGTAACTGTGAAACCACTGCAGTGAATAGCTGGTGAGCCCTAAGGATAACAGTATATATAAGAGGTTGATGTGGGAGATGGTATCAAAAGCTTTTGATTAGTTTAGGAAGACAGTGAAGGCTAGGCATTTGGCATTTCTGTGAGTGTTGATAGTATTAACAAAATTTTAGCATGTTATGTTGTGATGAGGACAGGACAATGCTGGGTTGAAAGCAGATGCCAGTTACATGTTTGATAGTTGAGAAGTTGCACATGAATACATTTTTTAATATTTATGATAGCTGTGATAAATGGAAATTGGCCTATAGTTTGAAAGATTTGTATTGATTCCACCCTTGTGCAGTGGAATAATATTTTTTTTTACCATAGTGAGGGAGACTTTATTTTCAGATATGGGTTGACATCAGAATTCAAAGTGGATATACAATAGCCTCATCTGCTATTTTAATCATCTCTAGCTTCCTCAACTACTCAGCAAACTTCTTCTTTTTTTTTTTTAAACGGAATTTTATTTGTGTTAAGCATAATCAAACACAAAACCAACAACAGAATAAAAGATTATAATATTAACTAAAATCCAGTAAGTAAACCAAAAACTGTATGAAAGATATTTAACATAAAAGCAATGAACGTATTTACAATACGCATGCTTTCCCAGAGTCCCCAATGTTAATAGCACTGAAAATACCTAAAATGCAAACAGTATTGGAATGTATTATCATCATGACAGTAACCATAACTTTCAAGACAGTCAACCATAGTGTGGGAAGATTATTAGCTGTACCAGCTAGTTTAAAGGAGTATAGAGTATGACCTATATGATGGCATAACACAACACCTAAACACTGTTGGTGGGACCAAGGATATTTTCCAGTGCATAGCACATTCATTTGACAATACTGTACAAAGTGCAGTAAACTTCCTAGGTCTGAAAAAGCTGTGCTCTAGCCCTGGTGAAATCTTAAATAGCCAAGACTGCCCTTTTTAATAAGATACCAGACCCTAATAGCCTGAAAACTTACTTCTTAAATGCTCCCAGTATTGTCTAACCTTAGTACATCTTATGGACATATGGATATTGTCTGCTACCGAGTGACCACATCTCCAACATTTGTGGCTTCTTGACAGTCCCAATGCCCATTGTCTACCGTGAGATTGGTACCTTTAAAACAATATACTCAACTGCTGAATAGAATCTAGGCCATTTCCTAAGTTTAGTTACTGATTTACAAACCTTATCACACCATTCATTGGAGAATTTGACTCATTGCTGTACTTTCCATCTATTCTTTGTTAAATGATTTAAAACTTCTGCCCTTTTTACCCAAAAATCTTTATAAGTTAACCCTGCCCCCCTTTTTGAACTTCTTTCCACTCATCCTAATAGCAAACACTGTAAACCCTCCCATGAACATTAATGCTCTTTATCCAAATTTGTTTTATTTGGAGATAGATAAACCAACCATTATCAGCAAGACTAAACAGTGTAAACATTTCATCTAGGATCTTAAAGGTTAGTGGAGATGTGCAGGTCAGCAATTGAGCAAAAGCCCAAATCCCTTTCTGTATCCAATGATGCCTAGAAGTTTTATTCACAGACCAGTTAATTTTTGGATGGTGCCAAATACAATTCACCTGCCCCTTTCCCCAAGACAGATGCCTATAGATGTAGCTTACCCATTCTAGGGGTATTTTTATAACATAACCTTCAGGAACCCCATCTTCATAGTTCTTAGTGGTGTACTATCAGGGGAGCCTACAGGATTTTTTGCAGGGGGGTGCAAACCCATGCAGCTTTTCCCCATGCATCCCCACCCCCACAGCCATTCCAGTGTCCCATTACTTGGCTGTTTCTCCCCAGTTACCATAAACACTGTTCAAAACTCTCAGTGCATACAGTTTTATGTTTTGCTTCTGCAATGATTACAGATATTTGGATTTAATTTACAAATTTTATTTCAAATTTTACAGCACAAACACTGATAGACATTTGCTAAACAAAGCAAAAGTCTTACAATGAAAACAGACTTAGAATTAAAACTTTTCTACCTTTGAAACTCACATTCACTGAAACAGCATTGAGACCCACAGTCAAAGAAAATGCATATGGCCAGTGGCAGGCTAAGTTTACCTTTGGGCTGTTTTCAAATCATAGGCCCCTTGCACACATTTTTAGGACCCTGCAAAAGTTCTTTAGTATAATATAATATAATTTAATTATATCCCTTGTATAATACAGCATCACTTGTTATTGTGGGTTTTAAATGTATAGTTTTGAACATTTTGCCAGTAAGCAATGAAACAAAACATATGAACCAATAATGACAAACTACCCAATTCAAAACATTTCAACCATAAAAAGCCACACAAACATTTGTCATTACAATCCACCAATATGTCAGTATGCACAATCTCTGCAGAAGTAAAAGTAATCTGAATAATTCCACATTAAAGAGATCTGAAACTAATGAAGAGGTTGTTGCTAGAAAATAAATTTATATTTCAGTGTTTCATCTACAAATTCAGTGCCTGCTGCCCTTGAATAAGAATTGCCTACGTTACATTAAAACAATGGTAAGCTGCTATATTGCAATAGGGAATGGGCGGCAAGCTGAAAAACAAGTTCATAGTTACGAGGCATCTCATCTAAAGCAGGACATACTTATTTCTGCAGCACCCCACCCCCTTAAAATACAAATCTACATGCTGTGGGAGCAGGACCTATAGCCCTCTGTATCAAGATGCAAGTATGCTACCTGCTGTGCTACTAACACTGCTTTAAAATTCCATATGACAGTAGTGATACCATTTACTAAACAAAACAGCTGCACATTTTAAACAGGCTTAGTGTGAGCAACAGTAAACTTCTCTTCCCTTGAAGCTCACAATTCCTTGAAAATGTACTTCCACCTTCTAACTCTAACTATGACATTTCACTCTCTCACACATGCACGCACACATCTAAACCTTTTAGTGCAAGAAATCTGGACAAAGCATAAAGTAAATAGGGACAGATTATAAATATTTCTCTCATGAACTTAGAAGATAGTTAGAACAGGATTTGTATTAGTATGCATTTCTCTAAAGGACATGCTGTCTAAAACTCAAATGTCTGTCATTATTTAGTAACTTAAATCCTTTTTAGGAGGAATATGGGGCAAAAATCTGGACATACTGCAAAAACCTGGACAGATGAAGGGTATGTTACCTCCCTCTTATACATAAATTTACACATATACACAAACATACCCATGCACACTCACAAACACCCACAAAGGCTCATAACTAGGGACACATTTAGAAAGTTGATAGAATAACAGGATTTGTGCTAGAATGCATTTTCTAAAGGATTTGAAGTCTGAAACTCAAATGCATGTCATTATTTAGTAACTTTAGTCCTTAGTTCATCTGAGTGATTTGTCAAAAACAGAATTTTTATGAAGAACAGACCAAAAATATAAGGCAACAATCTGGACATTCTGAAAATCTGTACTGTTGAGAGGTATGACACACATATACATCCACCTACCTCCTTAGAAAGGAGATAGAACAACATGTTTTGCATTAGTATGCATTTTCTGAAAGATATGGAGTCTAAAGCTCAAATGTCTGCCATTATTTTCTGACTGTAGTCCTCAGTGATTTGCCAGAAAAACACAATTTTATGAGAAACAAAGTAAAAATATGAGGCAAAAATCTGGATAATTGCAAAATATGAGCCCCCCACTCACATTCCTACCTCTTTCTTACACACACACACACACACACACACACACACACACACACACACCTACCTTTACCTACCTATTTCTTACATACATGCCTACACACCCCCACCTGCCTACCTACCTACCTACCTACATCTTATATCCACACACACGGCTACCTACATATTTCTTACACACATACACCTCTTAAACACTTAAAAGCACACACGCACACACCTACCAGGTTAAGGTCCCTGCAGCGGGTGGTCCTTCTCCCATTTGACATTAGGTTTGGATCTGAGATTGCTCTGTAGGCCAGGCACATGTCTCCTTTAAGTAGTCTGTATGCTACTGAGTATATTGACAGTGACTTCAGGTGTGTTAACTGTAGTAGGAGTAATTTATGTTGAGGGTAAATATTTTATTTATTTAGTTAGTATGTTAGTTAGTAAAGACTCAGTCAGCCTTTTTAATTTGTTAAGTATCTTTGTCTACTTTATTATGCTAACAGTATATCGCCATATACATATGTGTGGGCATTCAGTGCCAAGTGGTATTCTGATCCTAAGACACATTCTCTGCTGATCTTAATTTTATTTGTCTTCCTTGCTTTTAGTGATATGTCAAGTGTTGTGCAAGATATATGAAACCCCCTTACTCACACTCCTACCTTTCTCTTACTTACACAGAAACACACACACACACACACACACACACACCCATACCTCCTTCTAACACACACACACACATGCCTGCCTGCAGGCGCCCTTGTGTATTATTCCTCAGTTATCCTAATCAACTTATTTAATTGAAAGGCTACTGCATAGCGAGACAGATGGGGAAGCCTGACCCTAATAGAATCTGGGCATACATGCCATAGATGCTGAAATCCTTCAAACTCTTGTACCCAAAACTGCCAAGTTTATAAGTTGTTGCACAAAAGATAGAACCAATAGGCATGGGGTACTGTGATGCTCCTAACTAATTAAAGAATTTTGGGAAGAATCAGAGTCTGAACAGCCCTAATCTTCCATAGGATTGCTTGTAAGTGGTCTACATTAGGTAATAAATTCTCCAGCTTGACTGCTAACTGCCTATAGTTGGCTTTAGGCATATCATGAAATGTTGGTCACACGTTTATTCCTTAATACCTGCTTTACAATGGACAATCTACTAGTGGATAATTCTTACTCCACACCTTAGAATGAATGTTTTAAGGATATTACATTCCAAACCAGATGCATTCATAAAGTTATGAAAGCTGTGTAGGACTATGCCAATTAAGTCTGAGAGATTGTTGCTCATTAGGATACAATCATTTGCAGACATTTGAAAGTCGTAACTGAAACAATATCTGTTGAATGTTCCATTAAAATTTCCTTTATCTAAAAATGCTAGCTGGCTAGAATAAATAAACCTAGTGTCAGCTGGCAACCTTGTCTGGTAGCCCATCTTATGGGACCTGAACTCAGTAGACCACCATTAATGAACACTGTGGATGAAAGGTAAGAATAATGATCAGAGGAGTGTCGTTTAACTCAGCCAATAAATTGTGACCTGCAATTTCATCTCAATTGGACATAAACCAAAAACTCCTAAGTCACTATATTGAAGGACTTTTTGATTTATAACAAGAAAAAAATGACATGTAGAACTAAAGCATTTGTTAATAAAAGCTGCTAGCTCACACCCATTATTCATTACCTCCCACACCCAAATCACATTTTCTATGGAATTATTGTTTCATAGTTTTAATTATCCCAGTGCTCATTCGAAAAGAACTTGCCAGGTATGTGTGTGTGTGTGTGTGTGTGTGTGTGTGTGTGTGTGTGTGTGTGTGTGTGTGTGTGTGTGTGTGCCTATGTGTGTCTGTGTATGACTGATATAAGACAAGCTAGAATCCTGTGCGATAGACATATTAGACATGACCTATTTTAGAAACTGTTAAACGGCGGAAGCAATGAATTTGTGTAGAAAAAGAGATAAGTGTAAAATTAAACCTGAAAGAAGTATATTAGTAATAGATCAGATGCTACTATAAAATCAAGACACAATTGGAAAATATGATTAACAGGTAGTGAAGATGGCTTCTGTAATTCATGATTCTGATTAAACAGCAGGTGCATATATTAACAGATGTAATTTTGTTCAAGCTATGGTAATCAACACAGCAAAAATATATCCTACTGTTAGAGTATTGTGAGTTTTGTCAAGCTAATCATCTGAATAATAGTAATAATAATAATAATAATAACAATAACAATAACAATAATAATAATAATCATGTAAGCAGGAAGATGCCCAGTGCATTACCTGAGAGGTATAAGAAAAACATCAATATTGTTGTGAATGCAGTTAATTTATGCATTGTGATTGTGTCTGGAATTTCTAGTGACCTCAGAAATGCAATATTTCTTTGTGAAAACTACTGGAAAAAGCTGTGCATAAAAGACAAATGTATCAGTTTGGAAGTGGATGCCAGTGCAGACTGTAAAACAATCACTAAGAATCAATTTAACCAGTTGGGGCTTAACAATTCACTATGCCTACAGCTTCACTGCTGACTTATTCTGTAATACAGACTCAAGTCATGATTTGGTCAAAGAAAATGCTTTTGGAAAAAAACTCTAAATATAATCTGATGTTTTAAGTCATGTAAATTAAGCAAACTAATATTTTGGAAAGGTACTTGTGGTAATAAATTGTTGGGCATGAGTAAGAGCGTGTAAGTGACTGAATGGTACCCTATAGATTATAATGAAGTCTGTCACACACTGACTTGCAGTCACAGAGAAAGCTGTTCACAGAGCTGTGAACTAAGAGTTTTACATTTCATGAGTTAATGATTTCTGTGTTTGCAGAGATAGTGATTCACACATTCATACAGAAAATAAAATTAACATTAGCAAAAAGATGCAATACAGTAATGTGGCATCCAAAATCACAAACAGGACTTCTTTGGGGTTAATTTGAAGATAGGGGCAATGCAATGCTTACAGCTAAAAAATTAAGAATAGTTTCATTAGCAAGCTGAAAATGTCAGAGGCTATTGTCCATCAAGGCAGAGAAGGTGGCACAGGCTTTGTTAGAGATTTTCAGGAAGCTAGGTTTTCTGAGAAAAATACTGACCGGCAGATGTGCCAATTTAATGTCAGACCTGGAGGCTTGTCTATGAGAGTGCTGTGGGGTGAAGCACCTAAAAACCACCTAAAGACCACCTCCTACCACCCTGAGACTAATGGTCTTGAGGAGAGGTTAATCTCTACACTAAAGACCATGTTACTGGCCTTTGCAGACCAGTTTATGAGAGATTGGGACAAATATTTGCTCTATCTGCTGTTTGCATACAGGGAGGTACCCCAGGAATCCACAGGTATTTTACCCTTTGAGTTACTGTATGAGCACAGGATGACAGGCCTTTAGATTTGGCTGGGATGAGTGGGAGGGTGACTGTAAATCCCCCTATGAGTCTGTTGTGGCATATGTCCTAAACCCCAGGACAAGGTTTAAGGAGCTCATGATGTTGGCCCGGGAGAACCTGGTCAGAGACCAGTAGCAGAAAAAGGTCTGGTATGACAGGAATGCTCGAGCCAGAGTGTATGCTGTGGGACAGCAAGTTATGGTGCTCATTTCTGTCAGACATAGTAAGCTGCAGGCAGCTTGGGAGGTACCATTTGAAGTGGTAAATAAGGTCAGTGATGTTAACTACATGGTAAACCTGCTAGGCCGGAGGCAGGGTCACAAATTGTACCATGTTAACATGATGAAGCCTTTCCATGACAGGGAGGCCCTTTATTAGTATTTTCACTATGTGGCAGGAAGAGTCTGAGGAGGATCTCTGACTACACTGAGCCAGCCAGCAAAATGCCAAGTTACTAAGTTGGAGCCTAGGGTTACAGGCATATGACATGACAGTGCAGCACTGTAGTGGTGTCAGCAATGCCAATGTAGAGGGGTTCTCAAGACAGGGTAGGGGTCAATGCATTCCCAGACAGGCTCATTCATCTAAAGCAACATTTCTCCAGGGTCACTTCAGAAAATAGCTTGAGTATTCAAAGGGGAGTGTGTGACTATGTGAGGTATTGCCAGCTGTGCCAGGAGAAGCAGGACAGTGGATGTGTAACATATGCCAGCATAGCTAGTTGGAGTTTTGTAAAGAATTATATGTTATTTGTATATCAAACTGATTTGTACATACGGTCGTATTGAAAAATGTACTTGTAAAGTTGATTGTGTTCAAAAAAATGTACAACAGTTGGTCCTGCTGGACAGAATGAGAAATACATCTGTATTTTAGACTGTATTGTTATTGTGGAAATTAATATAATGTAGCAGAGAATACTGGAAGAGAAGAAGTCAATCTCATTCCAGCTAACTTTGAAAAGTAGTCTGAAATTAAATTATGTAATTTGATTTATAAAGATTGTATCTTACAGCTCTGACTGGAGGCAGGGACAAAAAGTCTATATTAGGAAGCATTCTGTATTGTCCTTGGGGGTGAACTAATTGGTAATCTGGAAGGGTGGAAGTTTGAAATTGTTTTATGACTTCCAGAAGTTGCAACAGATCTTAGCAAAGCTCTAGGTGTGTAAGGTAACACATCTGTACTAAATCCTGGCAGCCTCTAGTAAAGGGGGTAGCATGGGAACCAGAAGTCAGATGACCAGATGTATGTGATATCATTCTGTAATCCAGCACAAAATGATAGTTTAATACTAGGTGAGACTGAAGTCTCATGGCAATCTGTTTTTGTAACATGACAAAGAAGGATCTCTCACTCACTTCATCTTGCCTTACTTTAAAAAGTAACCAGGGAAAAGTAATTCTTTAGATAAGTCAGGGGAAATATAGTAAGATTAGTTAAGTACTGTTTTTCTTTATCTGTGTGAATCTATTTATCTGTGCAATTTTTAATATTTCCTGTGATTGAAACTTTCTAGTTAATTGTAAAAATATATTTAATATTGTTATGTTCTTTTCTTATTTATTATTAAGTATATTTAAACTTTTCATAGTGACTGGTCTTATACAGAATGTTGTAACCTTTCAGAGTACTTATATTTATTGGTGACACTGTGGCCACTCCTGAAAGGCTTACTGCATTGGTAAAATACTACCAATTTTTGTAGTATTCATTTTAATAGTGTAATTAGGTACTCTTTTAAGAGCCTTAGACTAGCTGAGTTTGGAGTGTATGGTGGCAGTGACTACCTTATAGTCTGTTCAAAGGGCAACATGGTGAGTAAATCTGTGTCAGCCTTTCCCAGGTGTGTGTGTGTGTGTGTGTGTGTGTGTGTGTGTGTGTGTGTGTGTGTGCAAATCAAATCTCAAAGTGTATGTGTGTCAGCTACTTGGAGCAGGGACACAGAGCACTGGTTTCACAGAGAGGGTGTTGGAGGACTTGGCTTAGGCACTCGGCTAAGGACTCAACTGTACAGCTGTACCAATGGGAAGTCTTACTGGGGGCCTGGAGAGAGAGATAGGGGAAACCCAGACCCTGGACTGAGTGTTTTCCCTGTGTGCTCTTAAGGGAAATTGTGCTTGTTGCAGAGAGCTGCATCTAGAAATAGTGTGGGTATATATCTTTTATATATTTTTATAACATAACCTTCAGGAACCCTGTCTTCATAACTCTCATTGGTGTACTATCAGGGGAGCCTACAGGAGTTTTTGCAGGGGGGTGCAAACCCAGAATCCCTCCCATGCAGCCTCTACCCACGCAACCCCACCAGAGCCATTCCAATTTCCCATTACTTGGCTATTTCTCCCCAGCTGCCATAAACACTGTTCAAAACTCTCAGTGTGCATACTTTTTTCTGCTTTGCTTCTACAATGATTACAGATATTTGGATTTAATTTACAAATTTAATTTCAAATTTTACAGTACAAACACTGATAGGCATTTGCTAAACAAAGTAATATTCTTACAATGAAAACAGACTTAGAATTAAAACGTCTCTACTTTTGAAACTCACAATCACTGAAACAGCATTGAGACCCACAGTCAAAGAAAATGCATATGGCCAGCGGTAGGCTAAGTTTACATTTGGGTGTTTTTCAAATCATAGGCACTTGCATACATTTTTAGGACCATGCAAAAGTTCTTCAGTATAATATAATATAATTCAATTATAGCCCTTGTATAATACAGCACCACTTGTTAGACTGTGTTTTAAATTTATAGTTTTGAACATTTTGCCAGTAAGCAATGAAACAAAACATATGAACCAATAATGACAAACTGCCCAGTTCAGAACATTTCAAACATAAAAAGCCACACAAACATTAGTTCTTACAATCCACCAATATCAGTCAGTATGCACAATCTCTGCAGAAGTGTAAGTAATATGAATAATTCCACATTAAAGGGATATGAAACTAATGAAGAGGTTGTTGCTAGAAAACAACTTTATATTTCAGTGTTTCATATACAAATTTAGTGCCTGCTGCCCCTGAAGAATAAATTGCATATGTTACATTAAAAAATGGTAAGCTGCTATATTGCAATAGGGAATGGGTGGCAAGCTGAAAAACAGGTTCATAATTACTAGGCATCTCATCCAAGGCAGGACATACTTAGATCTGCAGCACCCCACCCCCTTAAAATACAAATCTACATTTTGTGGGAGCAGAACCTATAGCCCTCTGTATCAAGATGCAAGTATGCTACCTGCTGTGCTACTAACACTGCTTTAAAATTCTATATGACAGTAGTGATACCATTTACTAAATAAAACAGTTGCACATTTTAAGCAAGCTTAGTGTGAGCAACAGTAGACTTCTCTCCCCTTGAACCTCACATTTCCTTGAAAATGTACTTGAAAATAAATTCCACCTGCTAACTCTAACTATGACATTTCACTCTCTCACACATGCATGCACACATTTCAACCCCTTAGTGCAAGAAATCTGGACAAAGCCTAAAATAAAAAGGGAAAGATTATAAATATTTCTCTTGTGAACTTAGAAAATTGTTAGAATAACAGGATTTGTATTAGTATGCATTTCTCTAAAGGACATAATATCTAAAACTCAAATGTCTGTCATTATTTAGTAACTTCAATCCTTTTTAGGAGGAATATGGGGCAAAAATCTGGACATTCTGCAAAAACCTAAACAGCCGAGGGGTATGCTAACTCCCTCTTATACATACATACACATGCACACACACACACACGCACATGCACACACACACACACACACACACACACACACACACACACGCGCGCGCAACACACCTACAAAGGCTCCAAACTAGGGACACATTTAGAAAGTTGCTAGAATAACAGGATTTGTAGAGATAAAAAACAAAAACGCTGTGTCAGTAAGAAGAATTTTAATACAATCCAAGTGAGTATTAAGTGCTTTTGTCTCTTGAGTTAGAGACTTCTTCGGACTATGGCTTTTCCATAAAAACATACACTTTAAATACTTGAAATGACAAATTCATCAATTAACATTTAAGAGCATCAATTAACATTTAAAAGCACAGTAACTTAAAAACATATAATGTAAAACTGTATCTAAAATACATTATTAATGTTTCAATCCCTTCCTTTTTAAATACATTATAAATTCTTCCCTATTATTTAATCCTGGAGGGAAACAAGCATTTAATCTAACTTGCCAACAATACCCCAGCCAACCTAATTCTTCTTCAACATTTACTGTCTTGACACTTTTACTTTTACATTTACTGTCTTGTCCAGGACTATACATTTAAAATTGATTTTGCATTTCTTATTAACATAATGTTTGCTCATAGCATTTTTTGTATCTCTTTGAAGTCTGAAACTCAAATGCATGCCATTATTTAGTAACTTTATTCCTTAGCTCATCCCCGTGATTTGTCAAAAACAGAATTTTTATGAAGAACAGACCAAAAATATAAGGCAAAAATCTGGACATTCTGAAAATCTGTACAGTTGAGAGGTATAACACACATATACATCCCCCTATGTCCTTAGAAAGGGGATAGAACAAGACATTTTGTATTAGTATGCGTTTTCTGAAAGATATTAAGTCTAAAGCTCAAATGTCTGCCATTATTTTCTGACTTTAATCCTCAGTGATTTGCCAGAAAAACACAATTTTATGAGAAACAAACTGAAAATATGAGGCAACAATCTGGATAATCGCAAGGTATGAACATCCCCTCCTTACTCACATACTTACTATCTTACTTACACACACACACACACACACACACACACACACACACACACACACACACACACACATACAAATACAAACACACACACACACACACACACACACACACATACCTCTTAAACACTTAAAAACAAAAACGCGCACACCTACCAGGTTTAGGTCCCTGGAGCGGGTGACCCTTCTCTCATTTGACATTAGGTTTGGATCTGAAATTGCTCTGTAGGCCAGGCACAAGTCTCCTCTCAGTAGTCGGTACGCTATTGAGTACAGTGACAGTGACTTCAGGTGTGTTAGCTGTAGTAGGAGTAATTTATGTTGAGGGTAAAGATTTTATTTATTTAGTTAGTATATTAGTTAGTTAAGACTTCAGCCTTTTTAGTTTGTTAACTTTCTTTGCTTACTTTATTATGTTAACACTGAGTGCATATTGCAGGTGGTTGCAGTGTATATTGCCAAATACATATGTGTGTGCATTCAGTGCCAAGTGTTATTCTGATCCTATGACACCTTCTCTGCTAATCATAATTTTATTTGTCTTCCTTGCTTCTAGTGATATGTCAAGTGTGCAAGATATATGAATCCCCCTTACTCACACTGCTACCTCCCACTTTCTTACACACAAGCACACACACATCCCTACCTCCTTCTTACACACACGTACACACACACAGACACGCATACCTACCTTTACCTACCTACTTCTTACATACACACATACACCACTACCTACCTACTTCTTACATCCACACACCTCTACCTATTTATTTCTTGCACACACACACACACACACACACACACACACACACACACACACACACACACACACACACACACACACACACACACACACACACACACACACACACACACACACACACACACACACACACACACACACACACACACACACACACACATACACTCACACAAGTACCTCTCACTTGAACATTCATCTGCAGTCG
Organism: Protopterus annectens; assembly: GCF_019279795.1. Classification (NCBI taxonomy): domain Eukaryota; kingdom Metazoa; phylum Chordata; order Ceratodontiformes; family Protopteridae; genus Protopterus; species Protopterus annectens. Next base: position 1,446,393,272 of record NC_056726.1, read on the forward strand.
AAACATCTTCTGGAATTCAAATTCTGTGCAGACGCAGAAGATGAAGAAGTAAACCATCAGTCGCACAGACAGAGAAGACAAAAACAGCTCACAAACACCTGTTCCATCAGTGTGACTGAACGCAAAGGGTTTTCTTAAAGAAGACCGCCATTAAAAAAAAATAAAATAAAAAAACATACTTTTTTTTAAATTAAAAGTAAATTAATCTCCCAGCCAGTTGGATCCAGGGTGGTTCAAGTGCATCCCCTTGCACCTGCCTGTGGGCGCCCTTGTGTACTATTCCTCAGTTATCCTAATCAACTTATTTAATTGCAAGATTACTACATCCTGAGACAGATGGCGAATCCTCACCCTAATAGAATCCAGGTATACATGCCATAGATGCTGAAATCCTTCAAACTCCTGTACCAAAAACTGACAAGTTTATAAGCTGTTGCACAAAAGATAGAACCAATGGGCATGGGGTAGTGTGGTACTGCGATGCTCCTAACTAATTAAAGAATTTTGGGAAGAATCAGATTCTGACCAGCCCTAATCTTCCATATGATTGCCTGTAACTGGTCTACATTAGGTAATAAGTTCTGCACCTTGTCTGTTAACTGCCTAAAGTTGGCTTTAAGCATATCATAAAATGTCGGTCACAAGTTTAGTCCTAAATAACTGCTTTACAATGGACAATCTACTAGTGGATAATTCTTACTCCACACCTTAGAATGACTGTTTTAAGGATATTACATTCCAAACCAGATGTATTCAAAAAGTTATGAAAGCTGTATAGGACTCTGCCAATTAAGTTTGAGAGATTGTTGCTTATTAGGATACAATCGTTTGCAGACATTTGAAAGACATAACTGAAACAATAGTTTGTTGAGTGTTCCATTAAAATTTCCTGTATCTTAAATGCTAGCTGGTAGAATAAATAAACCTGGTATCAGCTGGCAACCTTGTCTGGTAGTGGTAGCCCATCTTATGGGACCTGAACTCAGTAGACCACCATTAATGGACACTGTGAATGAAAGGGAAGAATAATGATCAGGGGAGTGTTGTTTAACCCAGCCAATAAATTGTGACCTGCAATTTCATCTCAGAAGGACTTGAACCAAACACTCCTAAGCCAATACATCAAAGGACTTTTTGATTTATAACAAGAAAAAACATTATCTGTAGAACTAAAGTATTTGTTAATAAAAGCTGCTAGCTCACACCCATTATTCATTACCTCCCACACCCAAATCACGTTTTCTATGGAATTTTTGTTTCATAGTTTTAATTCTCCGAGTGCTCATTCGAAAAGAACTTGCCAGGTATGTGTTTATGTGTGTGTGTGTGTGTGTGTGTGTGTGTGTGTGTGTGTGTGTGTGTGTGTGTGTGTGTGTGTGTGTGTGTGTGCATATATCTATCTATGCATATCTATCTATCTATCTATCTATCTATCTATCTATCTATCTGTGTGTGTGTGCTTATGCGTGTCTCTGTGTGTGTCTGTGTATGACTGATATAAGACAGAGAGCTAGAATCCTTTGATCCAGACATGTATTAGAAATTAGCTATTTTAGAAACTGTTAAATGGAGGAAGCAATGAATTTGTGTAGAAAAACAGATAAATGTAAAATTAAACTGAAAGAAGTATGTTAACAATAGATCAGATGCTACTATAAAATCAAGACACAATTGGAAAATATGATTAACAGGTAGTGAAGATGGCTTCTGTAATTCATGATTCTGATTAAACAGCAAAAAATCAGTGGTGCATATCTTAACAGATGTCATTTTGTTCAAGCTATGGTAATCAACACAGCAAAAAATATGTCCTGCTGTTAAAGTATTGTGAGTTTTGTCAAGCTAATATTCTGAATAATAATAATAATATTAATAATAATAATTACAATACAATAATAATAATCATGTAAGCAGGAAGATGCCCAGTGCATTACCTGACAGGCATAACAAAAACACCAATATAGTTGTGAATGTAAATGCAGTTGATTTATGCATTGAGATTGTGTCTGGAATTTCTACAGTGACCTCAGAAATGCAATATTTCTTTGTGTAAACTACTGGAAAAAACTGCATAAAAGACAAATGTATCACTTTGGAACTGGATGCCAGTGCAGACTGTAAAACAATCACTGAGAGTCCATTTAACTAGCTGGGGCTTATAAATCCACTGTCTGTGCCTAAAGCTTCACTGCTGACTTATTCTGTAATACAGACTCAAGTCATGATTTAGTCAAATAATATGCTTTCGGCACAAAAATGAGAACATAATCTGATGCTTTAAGTCATGTAAATCGAGCAAACTAATATTTTGGAAAGGTACTTGTGGTAGTAAATTGCTGGGCATGAGTAAGAGCGTGTAAGTGACTGAATGGCACCCTATATATTATAATGAAATCTGTCACACACTGACTTGCAGTCACAGAGAAAGCTGTTCACAGAGCTGTGAACTAAAAGATGTTTACATTCCTGTGTTTGCAGAGGTAGTGATTCACACATTCATCCAGAAGATAAAATTAACATTAGCAAAAAGATGCAATACAGTAATGTGCCATCCAAAACCGCAAACAGGAGTTCATTGGGGTTAATTTGAAGACAGGGGTAATGCAATGCTTACAGCTAAAAAATTAAGAATAGTTTCATTAGCAAGCTGAAAATGCCAGAAGTCAATGTAGATCGAGGCAGAGAAGGTGGCATATGCTTTGTTAGAGATTTTCAGGAAGCTGGGTTTCCAGAGACAAATACTGACTGACAGAAGTGCCAATTTAATGTCAGACCTGATGGCTTGTCTCTGAGAGTGCTGTGGGGTGAAGCACCTAAAGGCCACCTAAAGACCACCCCTACCACCAAGAGAGTAATGGTGTTGAGGAGAGGTTTATCTCTGCTCTAAAGATCATGCTACTGGCCTTTGCAGACCAGTTTATGAGAGATTGTGACAAATATTTGCCCCATCTGCTGTTTGCATACAGGGAGTTACCCCAGGAATCCACAAGTTTTTCACCCTTTGAGTTGCTGTATGAGCACAAGATGAGGGGCCTTTAGATTTGACTTGTGATGAGTGAGAGGGTGAGTGTGAATCCCCCTAGGAGTCTGTTGTGGCATATGTCCTAAACCCCAGGACAAGGTTTAAGGAGCTCATGATCTTGGCCCAGGAGAACCTAGTCAGAGACCAGTAGCAGAAAAAGATCTGGTATGACAGGAATGCTCGAGCCCAAGAGTATGCTGTGGGACAGCAGATTATGGTGCTCATTTCTGTCAGACATAGTAAGCTGCAGGCAGCTTGGGAGGTACCATCTGAAGTGGTAAATAAGGTCAGTGATGTTAACTACATGGTAAGCCTGCTAGGCAGAAGGCAGGGTCACAAATTGTACCATGTTAATATGTTGAAGCCTTACCATGACAGGGAGGCCCTTATGCTAAGTATTTGCACGAGGTGGCAGGAGAAGTCTGAGGAGGATCTATGACTACATTGAGCCAGCCAGCAGAATGCCAAGTTACTAAGATGGAGCCTAGGGTTTCATGCATATGACATGACACTGCAGCACTGTAGTGGTGTCAGCAATACCAATGTAGGGGGGTTCTTAAGGCAGGGTAGGGGTTAATGTATTCTCAGACAGGCTCATTCATCTCAGGCAACATTTCTCCAGGGTCACTTGAGAAAATAGTTGGAGTATTCGAAGGGGAGGGTGTGAGGTATTGCCAGATGTGCCAGGAGAAGTAGGGCAGTGGATGTGTAGCATATACCAGCATAGCTAATTGGCGTTTTGTAAAGAATTATATGTTATTTTTAAATCAAACTGATTTGTACATATGGCTGTGTTGAAAAAATGTCCTTGTAAAGTTGATGGTGTTAAAAAAATGTACCAACAGTGGGTCCTGCTGGACAGAAAAAGAAATACACCTGTATGGGTCCTGCTGGACAGAAAAATAAATATAGTCTATTCAAAGGGTAGCAGGCCAAGTAAATCTGTGCCAGCCTTTCCCAGTGTGTGTGTGTGTGTGTGTGTGTGTGTGTGTGTGTGTGTGTGTGTGTGTGTGTGTGTGTGTGTGTGTGTGTGTGTGTGTGTGTGTGTGTGTGTGTGTGTGTGTGCAAATCAAATCTCAAAGAGTATGTGTGTCAGCTACTTGGAGCAGGGACACAGAGCACTGGTTTCACAGAGAGGGAGTTGGAGGACTTGGCTTGGATACTTGGCTAAGGACTCAACTGTACAGATGTACCAATGGAAAGTCTTACTGGGGGCCTGGAGTGAGAGATAGGGAAACCCAGACTCTGTACTGTCTTCCCTCTGTGCTCTTAAGGGAAATTGTGCTTGATGTAGAGAGCTGCATCTGGAAATATTGTATGTATCTATCTTTGTTCCAAGTGAACACCCCTCACTGGTGTCAATGGTGAGGATGATGGTTACTGGCCCAAACAGTCGGATGTCACAGGTTTTTTGTTCAGTTTTCACTCAACAGAGCAATCCCTAGTAACCCAAGCTGAGCAACTGGACATCAGCCAGCCAGTACCTTATTGATCCAAGCCTGATATGCACATACACCCCTCTCACCATTAGCATGGGTCCCTGGTATTGGTCAGAGTAGGCTGGATCCCCAACTCACTTATCACTAGAAAATACCAATGCCCATTAGGCAACATTAGTCAACACCACTGAATCACCTGGAGACATGTTTTACACTGAGTGGCTAGCCTTTCCACAAAATGCAGTCTGTGATCCTTGTTCATAGGTTCATAGGTAGGTACTAGGCTATTGGCCCTAGGGCCTATAGAAGCCCAGCCAAAAAAGTACCCTGACTTTTGCCACCCAAGAAAATTATTTTCCTGTGTCACTGTCGAGCAGAGCTACAGAAGTGATCCCCGGGGTGAATTTCCTATTTCCCATCCAGTCATCAAGATTTTTCTTGAAGAGTGCTAATGAGCAGCTTTGTTTGATATAGATAGGTAGTTTATTCCACAGTATGGGAAGTCTCTGGGACAGGAATCTATCCCTCCGGCATGTTCTGTTTATTATGGTGACAAGGTTAAGGTCCCTAGAGTGTGTAACTCGGAGGGATTGGGATTTCTTTAAGTGGAGCATGTCCAACAGCTCTGGGTTTGACATTGCTTTGTATGTTAGGCAGAGATCACCTCTGAGTAGGCGATATGCGATGGAGTAAAGCTGGAGATTTTTGAGACGGTCTGCGTAGGCATCTGTTTGTGGTTGGTAATCCTCTTTGTGAGGTATTTCTGCAGCCTTTCCAGTTGTTGTAGATGTCTTGTGAAGTACATACCGAAAGGGGCATTGTACTCTATAATGGGCCTAATGAGTGATGAGAAGAGGGGAACAATGACCTCTTTTTTCCCTGGATGAGAAACCTTTTGTGATGAGGTGTGCCACGTAGAAGGGTTTCCTGACTACTGTGGCAATGTGATTATCAAAGGAGAGACTACTGTCCACCTATGACCCAAGGTCTCTTATCATACTTTCAGTGTTAAGTATACTACCGTCTATGTTGTAGTTCATGGGTGCAGAGTTTTTTACCAAAGGGGATACCAATGCACTTTTTGACATTGAGCTTGAGGCCATGGCTTTGACACCAGGCATCTGTCTCAGTGAGGCCCTTTTGTAGGAGTTTCAATTATGGCTCCTAGTTTGCAGTCATCTTCGAACTTCATTAGCCAAAGACCTTCTGTGTTAGCCTGTACGTCAGAGAAGTAGATACCAAACAGGAGAGGACCCAGAACTGAACCCTGTGGTACTCTACTTGTCACTGGTCTGAAGTTGGATTTGGAGTTTGCTACTTTCACAGTGTGAGTTCTGTCACTGAGCCAGTTGGCAACCCATCTTGTGACATAGGGATTTATACCTAATTTAGTGAGTTTATCTATAATTCCAGAGTGGGGGATGGTGTCAAAAGCCTTGGCAAGATCTAGATAGGCTGTGTGAACCACCTTACCCTCGTCTACAGCTTTGGTGACTGCTTCAAAGAAGTCTATCAGGTTTAGGAGACATGATCTGCCTTTTACAAACCAAAACTGGGTGGGGTCCAGAGTTTGGAGATTACCAATGTATTTGTTTATAAGTTCCATGATGATACGTTCCATGGCCTTGTAGACCAGGCTCATCAGGCTATTGAGGCAGTAGTTCCTGGGGTCCCTGGTGGCTCTCCTCTTGTGGAATGAGATAACTGTTGCTGTGTGCCATTCAGCAGGCACAAAGCCTGAGGTGAGGCTATGACTGAACATGGTACTTAGGTGGGGTGCCAGTTCATTCTGTAGTTCTTGTAGAACGCAGTCTGGGATGTTGTCTGGTCCCATGGATGCTGCGTTCTTGGCTTTGGAGAGTGTGGTTTTTACCTGTGCAGCCATGATTACAGGAACTTTGCATTCTTCAGGTATAGAGATGGGCCCTTTAGGGGGTGAGGGGGGGGTAAAATTAGCACCGAACCTATCTGCCAGGATGTTGGCAATATGAGTTGGGTCTGTATATTTAGTGCCATTGTGCTGTAACGCAGAGCAGATCTGAGTTTTGCCCTTGAGATTCTTGACATAGCTATAGAATGCTTTGTGGTTGTCTTTAGAATCAGTGGCAATTTTGTTTTTGTAACTAGCTTTGAAGGGTTTTATCAGGGATCGCAGCTTCTTACTGATGCTGACCAGGGAGCTCCTCCACTCATGGGATTTTACTCTTTTTTGAAACAGTTTCTTCCTTCTGTTGTACAGTTTGTTTGTTTATGGCAGGGGACCACCAGATTGGCTTCCTTTTTTTGGAGGATAGCGTCTTGGTTCTGTTTGGGATAGCATGATCCATGCACTCGTGTAAGTGCTTATAAAGTGCAACTGTGTAGGATTCAGTAGTCGTAACTGTATTGTCCATCTGCATGGGTGTCATAAAGTTCACCACTTCTATCTTAAGAAGCATGAAGTTGGCTTTGGAGAATTGTTTTACAGTGGTTTCCTTAATGGGGGTGGGGGGCAGGATGTGGATATCTAGGGTGATTAGCTTATGGTCGGATCGGACCAATGAGGCATTGACTTTAGGTGGGAACACCGGTCACTCATGTTGCTAAGGACTAGATCTAGGATATTGTTGCCCCTGGTGGGGGTGTGGATAAGTTGATCCAGGGCATTGGAGTTTATGAATTCCAGAAAGCGTTGAGTGAAGGAGTTGGTACATGAGTAGTTTTCCCAGTTAATGGTGGGGTAGTTGAAATCGCCCATTATTAATATTTTCCAGTACATCAAGAAAGGAGGAGTGGGAATACTGGGGCATGGTGGGGGATCTGTAGCAAGCTACAATTTGGATTGCAGTTTTGCCCAGAGTTATTTGCACTTGGATAACCTCGGATGCATTATGCTGAGCAACTAGCCTAGAGGTGTGGACATCCTTAATGAATATGGACACACCTCCTCCTTTGGTGTTCCGGTCCAGGTTACATGGCCGAAAAGTGTCGTATTAGTTATAGTCTGGTAGTGCATGGGTTATGTGGCGGATCCTGGCACCTGACAGGCAGCTGACAGTATTCTTCTCCTTGTTTAGCCAGGTGAGTGGGACATCAGTGTGCCTGACTATAGAGTCACATATGACTAGTGTGTTGGGTACATTGTTTTGCCTTACTGGCTGTGGTTGAGTGGCACACTGAGTCTGCAGGCTATGTATCATTTGGGTTGTGTTGGGTGGAGGTTGCTTGCATTTCTGCTTTGGAGGTCTCTTTTGCTTGAGCAGATTATTATTAAGAGCCTCTGTGAATGTTTTTGTGTTTCTATGTGTGGATTTTGGTGGTGTAGATTTAGTGAGACTATGTGATGAGTGTGGTGTGGTGCAAGTGTTTACCTTCTCCTCTTGACTGTCAAGTTCAGTCTTGGTTGGAGAGAGCTTTACCTCCAGTTTGGCTAGATAAGTGCATCTCTCACAGGTTGTGGTGTTGGGTGGTAGGAGGAGAGGGTTGTCTGTGTACACGAGGCAATTTCTACATTGTCCCAAGATGCCCAGATTCATCAGATAGACAGGAGAGAACACTGGGAGTTGACCCTTGGATATGCCTGAATAAAAAACTATTTCCTCTAGATAAGTGAGGAAAGTGAGTACAAGAGCTGTTTTTCCTCTAAGCAAGTGAGGAAAGTAAGTACCAAAACTGTTTTCCTCTAGGTAATTAGGAAGGTGTAATGCTGTAGTAATTAGTAGCTTATTTAGTGCTTACAACAAGTTCTGAACAAGTGCTGATCACAAATAAGCAAATTTAAATGCTAAAACTAAGAATCTGTATCTGGACTAAAGTAGTTACAGGAAAGGGGGGAAACTTGTAATCCTATCTTAAGGATACTGTGCAGCATGGTGTCTGTCCAAAGCTATACAACTCTTCTTCCTATAGGGCACCATAGTTGTGTGGCTGCCTACAGCTCCATTCTTGAATGAGTTTGAAACTGAACACACAGCATGTTTTTTCTAGGTGAGCGGAACCCCACTGAGACACAGGGGGAATTTGCAAACTCCAAACAGGCACTGGCTAGTGGTCAAGATTGAACCTTATACCTTATGCGTGGAAGGCAAAGACCCTAACCATTATGCCAAATGGTCTCCTAATGCCAAATGTTCCTGGGGTCATTCTAGTTGCATGATTCTTTTGGATAAATTCATGCCAAAAGGGGATTTGCATTCTATAGCTGGTCAGATGAGGGGGCAAGAGTAGAGGAATGATAGCTTCTGTAAACCTAGATGAGATGCCTTTGGATATTATTTGAGGCAGACAGAAGGATTTCTTCAGCATTTTAAGATATGGTGGTCAATGAATCAGGAGATATCTATGAAGAAAACAATTTCTGATGAGTTAATCAATCCAGAGAACGGTACCATCTATCCTGCAGATACTAGAAAAATTATGCTTGCCATAAGTGACATCTCTGGATTGTTTTTCCATTCAGTTTGAGGCCATTATTTTTATACCAGTGATTTGCATGGTCTAATTCTTTCTGAAGCATTGCAGAATCAGATGTTGAACTAACTACAACACCCAGCTTACAGTCATCAGCAAACTTAAATTAGTCAAAGGACTGGGTTTATTGCTTGAAAACTGCAGAAATAAATATTTAACAGCAAAGGTGTTAGTATGGAGCTCTAAGATACATCACTGGTCACCTTGCTCCTTTCTGAGGTGATTCCCGCTAACACATGTTCTACCACATAGCCAATTTACTTTGTACCTCACAACATAAGGGTCACATTTACATCTTTGAACTTATTTATTATGCCTGCATGGTGGATAGTGTTGAAGGCTTATCCTGATCTAGGTATGCTGTGTTGATTGCATATTCCCCATCCACAGCAGCAGTAACATCTTAAAAGAAATTAATTAGATTTAGTATAGATAACTTACCCTTGAAAAATAAAAAAAACAAATTGACATTGTATCACTACAGTGAGGTTTATAATGTTGTAAAAGTCAGATATGATGTGTTCCATGATCTTAAATATTCTGCTTCTTAGATTAATGGGACTATACTTATCAGGGTCTGAGGTAGGACCATTCTTTTATGGTAACATCACAGTGTCCATTTTCCAAGCTTCAGGAACACAGCTTGTGGGAGGGCATAAATTACAGAGGTTTGGAGAAGATCAGACAGGGGCATATTTGGCACTATTTATTAGGGAATCAGGGACATTGTCATCACCCATGCAATGGATTTGATATATTTTGGCCTTGGGGATGGCAGTTAAGACTTGTTCCATGGTAACTATAGGAAGGGGAAGTAACTTAAGGAACTGTAGAACACTAATTAATTGTAGGCAATCTAAATTCACATGTTAGTATAATAGCTATATCCTTAGGGTAGAAGTAATAATGTCATTATGAAATGGCTCAGAGCATTGTTGGGTGATGATTCTTGGTTTTCTAATGAAGTTAAAAAGGATTTGTGATTATCTTAGTTTCAGCTGCTAATTTTCAGTTTATGTTTAGCCCTGAGTTTCATAATCATATTTTATAGCTCTTTACTGATTCTTAGTATAAAGGATTAGTCCAGATAAAATCACTTTGGCTAGCAGATCTAGTTGACTCCCTCTCTCTTTCTCTTTCTCTCTGATACCTTCCCTGTGGGAGGAATAAAGACACCTTTTTGAAGTTGCCAGTAGTTTATTTAGTTAAGCAGGTAGATGGACGGGTGTTCTTGTTCTAATACATTACATTCAACAGGTCAGTTATTTATTTATTTATTTAACATTTGTTTACTGGGAAAGTCCACCTGGGGCAGATCCTATTTCCAGCAGAGGTGCAAGAAGAAACACTCCAGATGCATTTCTTTGTAATGTAGGAGGAAACTGGAGCACATGGAGGAAACTCACACAAATGCACACCAGGCAACACACGAACCAGAGAACCTCTTGCTGCTGCTGCTGCTGTGTCTTTAGCTGCTGCTTTTCCCGGTTAGGGGTCGCCATAGCAGAACTCCGGTCCACTAATGATTGGTAGTTGATTTTTACGTGCCGAGTTTCCAGCCCTGACACACAACCTTCAATGAAGGTATGCCCATTCACGCATGTCTCCATGCAGAAGATGCTCTAGCTGAGAATCGAACCGGACAGCGTCTTACTGTGAGGCAACAACGCTACCGCAGCACCACCACTGCCAGAGAACGTCTTGCTATGAGGCGATAATGCTAATCACTGCACCACTGCATCACTCCATTTATTTAAAAGTGGTTATAGACAATGGTGGGAGAGTCCACAGGAGATGACTGGAGGAAAATCTTGGAGATAGAAAACCAAGGAGCCAATCCCAAAGCTTAGAGGTTAGTCCTTTATTTGAATATTCCTGAAAGACATATGAGGGTTTATCATTCTTAATTAAAAGGTTTTATTTTTATTTTTAACTTCTAACAAAGCACAACCCCAGTGGGTATCTACACCTAGTTGCTGTGGAGTAGCTGCTGTGAGAGGTGGAAAGCTCTTGGCCCCAGAACATGGTTCTAAAGCTCTCCAGTTTGGGGTCCTCACTCTCAAACTTTTTCCTGAATGTAGGAGTTACTGAGGGCTCTTTTGTTCAGATTCTTTTAGTCTCCAGGTTCCAGGTGGTTATGTCAGGGGTCTTTTGCTCAGATTATTCCTTTATTCAGCTTCTAGATGGTAAAGTTAGTGCAAAAGATGGCTAGGTAGCTCTGGGCCTTGGTAGATAATGGGCTGAAAACTGGGAGAGATCAGGTGGAAAGGAAGTTAACCAATCTCATGAGAGGAGGTGGTGCCTTGGGTCTGGGGTGGGGTTAGATGATGTCAAAGGCTGATGTAATCAGTATGAGAGTGGGCTGTCAATCAAACTGGGAGGCTAGACTTTCATCACATTTTCTTACTCTTAGCATCAAAAGCAAAGCCTAAGTCCCAAATCAGTTTAAAAACTTTCTGAAGATACTTACCTGGGTAAATGTAACCCAGCACACTGAGCATGATGACTATACAAATGGCTCAACAAGAGACAACATCCAACATGATTCTACAGACAACTTTCTCCTCCTTAAAGCAACTAAAAAGACTAAAAGGACTATACCGGAAAGAAATTTACCTAAAGAACAGTATTGCAAAAGATATGATTCCTAGGGGACTAAAGCTGTTCAAGAAACCCATGTGGAACAACGACGAGAAGGACTTAATCAGAGAATGGGACACAGTTTTAAGGGATGCCAGTCTCAAGCTGATTGGGATCCTCCTTAAACATAATAAAACCCAGCAGGATTTGACTGGTAAATTTTTCCTGTTTAGTAGATGGGAATAAAATGTTAATGTATAGGTAGTAGCCACTGAGGTTGCTTGTGCACTGAAGGTATTACAACAGAGTTTGAGAGCTCTTCATAAAGTTTTAGTAGGTTTGCCTTTCTAAAGTCTTGAATTTTGAGGAGTTGACTGTGGTGGCATTATTTTTAAAGGCTTGATAGAGATGACCGCTGAATTATGATTGAATTTGACCAGGGATGGCGATACAGTAAGAGTTATGCAGGAAGTGGCAGTGTTGGTCAGGACAAGATCTAGAATGTTAGGACTCCCCTAGTAGTTAGTGACTATTTGCTCCAGGGAGCTGGCATTTATTAAGTCAAGGAATTGCTGGACATGTCCAACATTAGTAGTGTAGTTATTTTAGCTTATACTTTTATAACTGAAATCCCAAAGTTTTTTTGTTTTTCTTTCCTTTTTTACAGGGACAGTTTAGCAAATACATTTATGACGTGTTCATGGTCATCAGAGAACATGGAGTATGCTGTGCAGCATTCTATAAAGTGATAGTTTATTTTATTTAGGATGATTTGGACCTTAATTAGTTTAGGCTGTTGGTCGAGGGAAATCAGTCCGACAGCACTAGTCTCTCTAACAAATGTACCCTCACAGTTTCACATAGCCTTGAAATCATGATAGGCCCTGACCCCCTGTATAGAGAGAGATTGCTGTCTTTGCAAGATCCAGTGACTTCTGCTGATGAGTAGGGCAAACTTAATAGGGTCAGAAGCTGGAATTTTTGAGGACTATTTAACTATTTTGGGATGTACAGTAGACAAACCTATCCTTCAAAAAGACAGTATGGGGAAGCAAAGGCTTTGGCCAGTATATGGAAGTCATGCAATGAAAGGTGCACACTATCCTTTACAAAGAAAGTAGGTCTGCCAGTCGTCTCCTCCCTTGATGGCAGCTTCCTATAGATATGTTGCGACATGGCTTCCAGAGTCCCACAACATAAAATAAATAAATATAAATACAGGAGAAGAATGAATACTGAGCATTCCTCTTCTACTTTAAACTCCTCTTTTCAGAGGACAAGCCCCCTGCATTCTCATCCCCAATTTATATAGGCCAAATGCAAGATCAGAGAAAAGGAAATATTCAAAGAAATGGCAATCTCAGACTTGATATATCTAAGTCTGGACTTTCAGTCTCCCACTCTCCAGATTTTAGGACTTAGCGATCTGAATCCTGACATTTCAAATGGTTACCAAGCTAACACATACTGGTCCATTCCTGAAATGACACAACTTACTTTTCCACTTGGTAAATCCAGTATCATTATCTTGAGTCTGTGCCTTATTCTGGATAAAGTTAGGATTCCATTCAGGACCAGACCCTTACCCACATTAGTCACATACATAGCAAGATCCCTCATGTCTCTCTGGGTTAAGCAACTCAAGTCATTCACAACTACATGGGCCAATACCAGGTTGTTGTCATATTTGCCAGGTTAAGGGACTGAAGAGCTCTTTTAATGTCACAGATCTTGGTGCTAGAAAGTCTACTGTCACCTTCTTCTTATCCATTTTAAGTTGGGCAGAATCTTCATGCCTAAAGATGGAGTTGCTAGTTACCTGGACATTGACATTTGTGTGTGCAGACACAGTGAAAGCAGATTTGGTGTGCAACCTTGTAGCTTCCTGAAATAGGTAACCTCATGCTATGTGTGCTGCTTGAAATGGTAGTGATTTTTTAGTTGTTTGCAATTGAGATTCTGTCTAATTCTAGTAGGTTTAGATAATGATTTTTAACAACCTTAGCATATATATAGGCTTGATATGTTAACGCAGAAGTGCCTTTGGGTTGTGAATATATGTATATCTCTCACAAATTATATCATGTTGCTCTTGCTGTAGTTTGTTGTCAATGAGCATAAAACAATTTTCGCACTGCCTAATAATACCAAATGCTATGAGACTGGCAGGACAATGGAGGGGAGGATGTCTGTGAGTGGACTGAATTTACACACTGGCCAGATATGTTCATGGTCCATCTTTTGGTAATTTTCACATAAGGCTGACATATTACATAGAACTTAGACAGCAGTTACATTCATATGTGTGCAGTGTAACAGTTACAATAGGTGAGGAGAGAAAGTGAAACAGCAGATGTGATGAACAAATAGTAGCATTGGTACTATAATAATGAAACCAAGAAGTACAAGGATTGTACAGTAGCAGTATGATACAAGAACTGAACACACCATATTGCACACTGTTTCACTCTGCAGTAAAAAGCATAAATATATTGGCATGGCCAAACTGCAGCTATGAGAAAAAAATGCAATGATTAATGGAGTCTGTTACTGGAGAACTTGGAATTCAACACAGACAAACACACACACACACACACACACACACACACACACACACACACACACACACACACACACACACACACACACACACAAATGCATTTTCAGAGTCCCAAAACATAAAACAAATAAACATAAATACAGCAGAACAGCAAATATTGAACGTAGTTGTTAAAAATAACACACACACATATACATACATGTAAATCCTTAAATGGGAATAGTTAAAATGAGAAATAATTATGAACAATAATCAGTATATATAAGAGGTGTCCGCATTAATTTTTTGGTGAAGTATTACGCCGGATGCCATTCCTGACGCAACTCTCCCCATTTATCTGGGCTTGGGACCGGCACAAAGAAATGCACTGGCTTGTGCATCCCCAGTGGTTGGGTTAAGTGTAGTTAGGCATCATAGGATGGTGGTTTGTAGGATGATGGTGGTGATCAAGAAGTGGAGGAGGAGTATGAGGGCAGCACCAAGGATCAAATGGTGGAAATTGAAAAAGGGTAATTGTCAGGTGGAGTTCAGGGATGATTTAAGACAGGCACTGGGTGGCAGTGAAGAGGTACCAAATAGTTGGGTAACTACAGCAGAGCTAGTAAGGGAGATGGCTAGAAAGGTGCTTGGTATGACATCTGGACAGAGGAAGGACGACAAGGAGACATGGTGGTGGAATGAGGAAGTACAGGAGAGTATACAGAGAAAGAGGTTGGCAAAGAAGAAGTGGGATTGTCAGAGAGATGAAGAAAGTAGGCAGGAGTAAAAGGAAATGAGGTGCATGGCAAAGAGAGAGGTGGTGAAGGCTAAGGATAAGGCATATGAAGAGTTGTATGAAAGGTTGGACACTAAGGAGGGAGAAAAGGACCTGTACCGATTGGCTAGACAGAGGGATCGAGCTAGGAAAGATGTGCAGCAGGTAAAGCTGATAAAGGATAACGAGGGAAACATACTCACAAATGAGGAGAGTGTGTTGAGGAGATGGAAAGAGTACTTTGAGGGGTTGATGAATGAAGAGAATGAGAGGGAGAGAAGGTTGGATGCTGTGGGGATAGTGAATCATGAAGTGCAATGGATTAGCTAGGAGGAAGTAAGGATAGCTATGAAGAGAATGAAGAATGGAAAGGCTGTTGGCCCAGATGACATACCTGTGGAAGCATGGAGGTGTTTAGGTGAAATGACAGTAGAGTTTTTAACCAGATTGTTTAATGAAATCTTGGAAAGTGAGAGGATGCGTGAGGAATGGAGAAAAAGTATTTTGGTACCGATTTTTAAGAATAAGGGTGATGTGCAGAGCTGTAGTAACTACAGAGGGATTAAATTGATCAGTAACAGCATGAAGTTATGGGAAAGAGTAATGGGAGCAAGGTTAAAAAGGGACGTGAGGATTAGTGATCAGCAGTATGGTTTCATGCCAGAAAGAGCACTACAGATGCGATGTTTGCTCTGAGAGTGTTGATGGAGAAGTACAGAGAAGATCAGAAGGAGTTGCATTGTGTTTTTCTAGACTTAGAGAAAGCATATGACAGGTGCCTAGAGAGGAGTTGTGGTATTGTATGAGGAAGTTGGGAGTGTCAGAGAAGTATGTAAGAGTGGTACAGGATATGTACGAGGGTAGTGTGACAGCGGTGAGGTCTGCGGTGGGAGTGACGGATGCGTTTAAGGTGGAGGTGGGGTTACATCAAGGATCAGCTCTGAGCCCTTTCTTATTTGCAATGGTGATGGACAGGTTGACAGAAGAGATCAGACCGGAGTCTCCGTGGACTATGATGTTTGCAGATGACATTGTGATCTGTAGTGAGAGCAGGAAACAGGTGGAGGAGACCCTGGAGAGATGGAGATATGCTCTAGAGAGAAGAGGAATGAAGGTCAGCAGGACTAAGACAGAATATATGTGTGTGAATGAGAGTGAGTATAGAAGAATGGTGAGGATGCAAGTAGTAGAGGTGGTGAAGGTGGATGAGTTTAAATACTTGGGATCAATAGTTCAGCGTAATGGTGAGTGTGGAAGAGAGGTGAAGAAGAGAGTACAGACAGGATGGAGTGGGTGGAGAAGAGTGTCGGGAGTGATTTGTGACAGACGAGTACCAGTAAGAGTGAAAGGGAAGGTCTACAAGAGGGTAATGAGACCAGCTATGTTATATGCGTTGAAGACTGTGGCATTGACAAAAAGGCAGGAGTTTGAGCTGGATGTTTCAGAGTTAAAGATGTTAAGATTTGCACTGGGTGTGACGAGGGTGGACAGGATTAGGAATAAGTATATTAGAGGGTCAGCCCAGGTTGTAAGGTTTGGAGACAAAGCCAGAAAGGCAAGATTACATTGGTTTGGACATGTGCTGAGGAGGGATGCTGAGTATATTGGGAAAAAGATGCTAAGGATGAAGCTACCAGGTAACAGGAAAAGAGGAAGGCCTAAGATAAGGTTTATGGATGTGGTGAGAGAGGACATGCGGGTGGTTGGTGTGACAGAGCAAGATGCAGAGGACAGGAAGAAATGGAAACAGATGATCCACTGTAGCAACCCCTAATGGGAACAGTTGAAAGAAGATGATGAATCAGTATATATAAGAGGAAAGCAGAGGATGTTCTATGTTGTTTCCTGTTTCAGCCATAAATTACAGACATAAGTAATGCTGAGTCTAAAATCTGGCCTGACTGTCAGAGTAGAGAACCATTTCCCCATAACCAAGCTGATGTCCCCATACCTCAGACATTTTTGTGTACCTTGTATTTAGGTGGTATATGCCCACACCATGTTTAGGGGCCTTTCCAGCTGTGCAATTTGCTTGAATTTGTACAAATCAAAGGGAGAATTGCATTGAGTAATGGGTCTGCTAACGGAAGAGTACGGTGATACCTTCTTTAGATTTTAAAGATATTCCTTTGTAAATTACCTGGGGCAGATAGAAGGATTTCTTAATTATAGTGGAAACATGATGCTGAATGAGAGAGAAAGAGAGTTGTTGACATAAGTACTCTGGTGTCTCATGACCATAATTGTATGAAAATGAGAATCATTTATAACATATGAGATGGAGTATCTTATTTACTGAATACCACTCTGCTGCACTTTTTTGTATTTAGCTTCAAACCATTTTAGGTACACCAGGTATATACATATTCCAGTCCTTGCTTTAGTATCAGTGGGTTAATGGGCAACTGTGCCCAGCTTGCAGACATCAGCAAATCTGGTCTATTCTACTTCTGTGATATTGGCTTGGATATCAGATAAATAAATGACAAACAGGTGAATGCCCAGTACTGATCATTGCAGTACTCCACTAGTTAAAATTTTATGTTCAGAGATGGTTCCAGCAACTTTTACAGCATGGCATCTGTTGAATAGCCAGTTTGCACTCCAGTGGAGAACAAGGGGATTTACATTAATTTTGTTTACTTTTTCAGGAATGCCATTTATTATAACTTTAGGATCAGAATGTGACAATCCATAATGTATTATGGATGAGCTCAGTGCATTGCTAGAAATCATTCCTTAATTTCCTGACATATCTGAAATAAGATTTTAATTTACTTTGGTATCTGTAGTGATCTGTACCCTGTACTTTTCTTTTACATTTTCTAATAGTGCTCTTAAATTCCTTGAGCATGTTTCACTTTGGTCCTGAGATAAAGTGACTGGTATTTCTTACACCTTTTCATTATTTCTTTCTTCTTTTAATTACTATTAATTAATATGAGAGTTCCACCAGAAAGTAACATTCATGTGTCTACCATTATATTTAGCAAGAACAGGTACTGGCTTTTCCTTTCAGCTCTTTTGGTGTTTATAAAAGTCAGAGGTAAATGTATCACCTCTCTCAGTTGGGTTAATTTGTGAAAGATTGAGATGAACATTACATGGATCTTCTGCAAACGAAAGTAGACTTACCTTAGAGAAGTCCCTAAATTCTCATTTGGTAATGGCATGGTTCCACTAGGCTTGTCAGACAAGATAACAGACTTTTGTCAAATATAACCAGGGATGAAGTGATGCAGGGTAAATAACAGACATGGGATATGTTGGTAAGGGCCAGGTCAAGGATATTAGAGCCTTTATCAGTATTTTTAGAATTTATTCCAGAACACTGGCATTAGCAAATTCTATGAAATGCTGACTGAATCCATTTTGAGAAATGTTTGTGTGCCAAATAATGTTTAGGCATCTGTAGCAAACAGTGAACTGCTAGATGAATTTATTAAGTTATGTGGATCTTCAGGAGCTTCAGGTTAGGTCCGAGGATAAATCTGTGTGAGGTGATGGTGTTTCTGACAAATACAGCACAGATCCTCCTGCAAAATTACTCAAGGGCTAGACCTTGTCTAAAAAAGACACTATGAAGGTAGTGAAACTTTAAGGCACTATATGAACACCATCCAGCAGTAAACAGGAAGTTGTATCCATCATATCATCCCAGCCTGACACATATTGGCTCCCCTTAAAATGACGCCAACTACTTTTTTAAAAACTGAATTTCATCTGTAGTTAGCATAATCAAACATGAAACCAACAATAGAATAACAGATTATAACAGTAAATAAATTCCAATAAGTAAACCATAAACTATATGAAAGATATCAAACATATAAGCAATGAGCATATATACTATGTTCATGCTTAACCAGATTCCCCAGTGCCAATATCATTCAAAATACCTAAAATACAGACAGTACTGAAATGTATATGACCATGTTAGTTACCATAGCTTTACAAGACAGTCAACTGTGGTGTGGGAAGATTATTAGCTGTAACAACTAGTTTAAAGGAGTATAGAGTATTACCTATATGATGGAATGACACATCTAAACATTGTTGTTGGGACCAATGATGTTGTCTAGTGCATAACACACATTAATTTGACAATACTGGACAAAGAGCAGTAAACTTCCTAGGTCTGCAAAAATGTGTTCAAATCCTGATCAAATCCTAAATAGCCAAGAGTCCCCTTTTTAATAAGATACCAGACCCTAATAAGCCTGAAAGCTTACTTCTTAAATGCTGCCAGTATTGTCTAACCTTAGGACATCTCATGGAGATATGCATATTGTCTGCTACCCATCAACCACATCTCCAACATCTGTGGCTTCTTGACATCCCCAATGTCTTTGTCTACCATGGGATTGGTACTTTTGGCTCAATATCCTCAAGTGTTGGACATAGAATCTAGCCCATTTCCTCAGCTTAGCTACTGATTTCCAACCTCATCACACCATCCCTTGGAGAAACTGACTCATTGCTGTAATTTCCATCTATTCTTTGTTAAATGATTTAAAACATCTGCCATTTTTTCCCACAAATCTTTATAAGTTAACTCTGCCTGCCTTTTTTAACTTGTCTCCACTCATCCTGATAAAAAACTCTGTAACCCCTTCCATGACTGTTAATGCTCTTTATCCAAATTTGTTTTATTTGGAGAAAAGTAAACCAATCATGATAAGCAAGACTAAACAAAGTAAACATCTCATCTAGGATCTTAAAGGTCAGTAGAGATGTGCAGGTCAGCAAATGAGCCCAAGTCCAAATCCCTTTCTGTATCCAATGATTTCTAGCTGTTTTATTCACAGACAAATTAATTTTTGTATGGTGCCAAATACAATTAATCTGCCCCTTTCCCGAAGACAGGTGCCTATAAGTGTAGCTTACCCATTCTAGTGGTATTTTTATAACATAACCTTCAGGAACCCCCTCTTCATAGCTCTCAGTGGTGTACTATTCCTTGGTTATCCTAATCAACCTATTTAATTGAAAGTCTACTACATAGTGAGACTGATGGTAAAGTCTAACCCTAATAAATCTGGGCATACATGCAACAGATGCTGAAATACTTCATATTCTTGTACTCAAAACTGCCAAGTTTATAAGCTGTTGCATAAAAGATAGACATGATGGGCACGAGGCACTGTGATGTTCCTAACTAATTAAAAAAATTGGGAAAGGATCATAGTCTGAATAGCCCTAATCTTCCATATGATTACCTATAAATGGTCTACTTTAGGTAATAAGTTCTGCACATTGACTGTCAACTGCCTAAAGTTGGCTTTAGGCATATCATGAAATGTCGGTCACAAGTTTAGTCCTAAATAACTGCTTTACAATGGACAATCTACTAGTGGATAACTCTTACTCCACACCTTTGAATGACCGTTTTAAGAATATTACATTCCAAACCAGATGCATTCATAAAGTTATGAAAGCTGTGTACGACTATGCCAATTAAGTCTGAGAGATTGTTGCTCATTAGGATACAATTGTTTGCAGACATTTGAAAGTCATAACTGAAACAATAGTCTGTTGAGTGTTTCATTAAAATTTCCTGTATCTTAAATACTAGCTGGCTAGAATAAATAAACCTGGTGTCAGCTGGCAACCTTGTCTGGTAGCCCATCTTATGGGACCTGAACTCAGTAGACCACCATTAATGAACACTGTGGATGAAAGGTAAGAATAATGATCAGAGGAGCGTCATTTAACCCAGCAAATAAATTGTGACCTGCAATTTCATCTCAGAAGGACTTGAACCAAAAACTCCTAAGCCACTATATTGAAGGACTTTTTGATTTATAACAAGAAAAATTAATTATCTTAACTGTAGAACTAAAGTATTTGTTAATAAAAGCTGCTAGCTCACACCCATTATTCATTACCTCCCACACCCAAATCACATTTGCTCTGGAATTTTTGTTTCATAGAATTGTCCCAGTGCCCATTCGAAAAGCACTTGCCAGGTATGTGTGTGTGTGTGTGTGTGTGTGTGTGTGTGTGCATGTCTGTGTGTGTGTGTGTGTGTGTGTGTGTGTGTGTGTGTGTGTGTGTGTGTGTGTGTGCGCGCGCGCGCGCGTGCATGTATGGCTTCTATAATTCATGATTCTGATTAAAGAGCAAAAAATTAATGGTGCATATCTTAAAAGATGTAATTTTGTTCAACCTATGGTAATCAACACAGCAAAAAATATGTCCTACTGTTAAGAGTATTGCGAGTTTTGTCAAACTTAATAATCTGAATAATAATAATAATAACAAAAACAATAATAATAACAATAATAATAATCATGCAAGCAAGAAGATGCCCAGTGCATTACCTGAGAAGCATAACAAAAACACCAATATAGTTGTGAATGCAGTTAATTTATGCATTGAGATTGTGTCTGGAATTTCTACAGTGGCCTCAGATATACTTCTTTGTGAAAACTACTGGAAAAAGCTGTGCATAAAAGACAAATGTATCACTTTGGAACTGGATGCCAGTGCAGACTGTAAAACAATCACTGATAATCCATTTAACCAGTTGGGGCTTAAAAATTCACTATCTGTGCCTAAAGCTTCACTGCTGACTCATTCTGTAATACAGACTCAAGTCATGATTTGGTCAAATAATATGCTTTTGGCACAAAAAAATCTAAATATAATCTGATGCTTTAAGTCATGTAAATTGAGCAAATTAATATGTTGGAAAGGTACTTGTGGTAATAAATTGTTGGGCATGACTAAGAACATGTACATGACTGAATGGTACCCTATAGATTATAATGAAGTCTTTCACACACTGACTTGCAGTCACAGAGAAAGCTGTTCATAGAGCTATGAACTAAAAGTTTTTTACATTTCATGAGCATACCTCTCAATCCCTTAGAGCAAAAAAAAAAAAAAACTGGACAAAGCCATAAATAAAAGTGGGACAAAGGTCCAAAAATAGGAACAATTTTTAAATATTGCTCTTACAAACTTAGAAAGTTGATAGAATAATAGGTTTTGCATTAGCATGTATTTTCTGAAGGATATGAAGTGTGAAGCACAACTGTCTGTCATCATTTTTAAACTTCAATCTTTAATGATTTAACACTAATTTGCCAGAAAACTGCAATTGTATGAAAAATGGACCAAAAATATGAGGCTAAAATCTGGACATTTTGTGAAAATCTGTACAGTTGAGAGGTATGGATGTGTTAATGATTCTTGTGTTTGCAGAGGTAGTGATTCACACATTCATACATAAGATAAAATTAACCTTAGCAAAAAGATGCAATACAGTAATGTGGCATTTAAAAGAACAAACAGGACTTTTTTGGTGTTAATTTGAAGATAGGGATAATGCAATGCTTACAGCTATAAATTTAAGGATAGTTCAATTAGCAAGCTGAAAATGTCAGAATGCATTCTGGAATTGTCAAGTGCAAGCAAAGAGACAGTAAGTATTATAATTTCTTATTTTGGACAGGCATATTGTAAGACAGACAATACATAGTAAAAAAATCGATATATTTCTAACGTATCAATTAAACAACTCCAAAGGTGCCATGATTTCTCATTATATTACAGGTAAGTAATGCAGTAAGCTTGTTTTCATTTCTGTTCGAATTCAGACGTTGTCAGTACTGTGTTTTTATTGACTACTTTTCTAAGAATCCTGTGATGATTAAACTCAAAGTTACACCATTGCAAATGAACATAAAAATTAATCAGCTAGAACATTTTATCATTGTTCAATCATCATGGCAGTGTATGGGGAAAAATAAGTTTTATTATGACTGATAAGCCAAGTCATCTGCACTGTTGAAACATGCTGACATTGTATCTGGAATGCAAATGCGAAGCATTCCGAACAGCTAGAAGCAACTGTTATCAGAATGTCTTCAACACCAAGGTCTTTTCTTCTCAAAACCAGATAGAACAAGATTAATCTCACCACAAAATACTTAGCTGCTTGAGAAACTCGCAGCTCTGGACATTGCGTTACCCAAGAACTATTGCAGAGTGTAATTCATACATGACTTTTCACATAGATTGTACTTTAGCTGACAGTTCAGTTATTGATTGCTCCAGTGTTAAGCAGTTAACTGAGGCATCAGAAAACCCAGCAATGAACTCTACCATGTTTTGTAATGCTTGTAATGTGTCTGAATATGAGAGATTGACTAAAACATTTTAAGTGGAATGATCATGTCATGTTAAGAAAATTCAGATTGAGCTTTTACAGTGTTGTGCAGATTTCTGTAATTTGTTTAAGTATTGAAATGATTCATTAACATACTGCAGACTACTAAATACTGTTAAATGTGTACATTTGCTTAATGCAAGCATTAAATCTTAAGAGGTAGAATGTAACGTACAGTAGGGTAATTAATACATCACATGACTGTATCTTCTTCACTTGGTTTTACATGGGTAAATGGCATGATTGCCTTTCAGAAAGAACCCATGTCACTGTCTGTCATTACAGCATTCTATAGAAGAACATAAAGTAGTAACTCTTTGAAAGTCCTAACTAGATAGTACACATTGCTCTCCCTAAACCCTCTGGAAATTCTGACAAGACTGCATGCATCACTGTTCTTTTGGAAGGTAAAAAAAAAAAACATTAAATCTTCCTTTGAGTCTGGTAGCCTCTCTGGTGAAGATTGCTGCAGTTGCTGTGGTCTACAAGTAGTCTGTATCCATTTTTTCCTTGGGTTCATATGTTTATACTAAGCTAATGATGACAATGGTCTTTAAAATCTTACCCATGCAACCCAACCCTGTCTTGTCCATGAGTAACCTGGGTGCCTATATGGTGGGATATATTAGTACGGAGGTAGCTAAGCATTGTGTGTGTGTGTGTGTGTGTGTGTGTGTGTGTGTGTGTGTGTGTGTGTGTGTGTGTGTGTGTGTGTGTGTGTGTGTGTGTTGAGAGGACTTAGTTGGGGATTCATTTATTTACTGTCGACATCTGTCCATCAGAGACAAGGGTGCCAAACTAAGAGTGAATTTGCAATATATCATCTAATGATCAAGATTTTGTTTGAACACGGTCAGGGATGAACTCTTTCATGTGGATAGGGAGCTTTTTTCATAGTGCTGGGATCTTCTGAGACACATATGGATCTCCCCAGCATATTCTATTTATGTTGGAGGCAAAGTTCAGTTCCTTGGATTGAGTGGTTTTGGTGCTGTTTGTTTTGTGGATGTGCAAGAAATCCATCAGAGCTGGATCTAAGGATGCCTTATATGCCAGGCATAAATTGCCTCTCAGTAACCTGTAGGAGACTGAGCACAGATAGAACTTTAAGGCACTCTGTGTAGGACAGGATATTCATACCCTGGATTGTCCTGGTGAGGAACATTTGAGGGTTTTCCAACTGTACAAATGCCTGGTTAGTTACATGCCAAAGTAGGCATTGTACTCTTGTCTGATAAGCTTAGAATAGTCATCCATCTACCTACTTAACTGAATAAACTACTGGAAACTTTAACAAGGTATCTTTATTCTTCCCACAGGGAAAATATCAGAAAGAGTGGCATCTAGATCTGCTAGCTAAAGTGATTTGATCTGGACTAATCCTTTGTGCTCTGTTTCTTGGTTATGACTTGAGTGACAAATAATGATTTTCCCATCATGTTGGCTATGTGTTGATCAAAGGTCAGATTACTGTCTGCATATATTCACAGATTACTAAGTATCAGGTCAATTCTTAAGGTTTTTTTATTGATGGAGTAATAAGCTTGGGTTGATGATTTCTCAATATTGTCTTTACAGAAAACAACATGTAAAATGCTGCATAAATAAAATCTAACTATTCATTTATTTTTATTTATTAGTTACTGACATTTGTTTGCAAATAAAGGCTGAATGACACAGGTGCCCTTTTTAAGCAGAGGCTATGGACCAAAAAGCTTCAAGGTATCTTATTTAATGCAATCAATATTTACAATAATAAATTTTATAATGCATTTTCAGTGAATACATAGCTTAACAGTCAATATAATAAAATTTGTATTGATATTCAAAAACTTTAGCTTTACAAGCCTTGTATTGAGACGTTCCAGATAGAAGAGTGATGTACAATATAGGTAGGAGTAATTTAAGAAATACAATAGAGTGAGGTACTATAGTCGATAAGAAAGCTTGAGTGTTGATAGAGAAGTAGTGATGGAATAATAATTTGGTTCTGCTAGTTAGAAGTAGGTATAGTAGTTTAAGAAGTACAATAAAGTGAGGTAGTAGAAGGGGATAAGCAAGTTAAGTGATTTAGTGCTTTAAAGGGTGGTATTAGAAAGGTGATGAAGGGTTTTAGAGAGCTATGTCCAAGATGGGGAGCAGGGACAAAGCTAGGAGGCAGAGAGGAAGACTTTAATGAAGTAATGTCTCTACTATATCCCCTCCACTTTGCAAACAGCAGCAGTCACATAAATTGTGGCAACCTCACTATAAGGTGGCAGCAGCTTCCCATTTACAGAGTATTGTGAATCCCTTCCCAAATGCATCATCATGTTTCACAGAGTACATTGTAAATCTCTGTCCCCTGACTAGTATAAGTACAGAGGGACTGCATAAATGGAATGTGAATTATCTGTGATGGCATTATACCATGCTATGGATAAGGGTAATTCATGTTTACATATAGGGATGGTCTGCTTTGGTCATTTAGGCTGCACCTTCATGTAATAAGTTCTCAAGGGTTGGACAATATTCTGGCTTTTAGAAAAGTCTGTGTGTTTTAGTTAGCTGAGAAAGAGCTAGGTAATGTGAGTTCTAACCAGTTTAGTTCTCTGAGGGCTAGCCAGTGGTGTGTTCTATTGTTATAGTTTACTGCAAATATGGCTATTTTATCGAAACATTGCTCAAGTTTGGACAGTTGTGAGACTTGAACACTTAGGAAGATTGGAGTAGCAAGGAGAAGTGATGATAGTTAGAAAGTAGAGGCTATATGTCTTCTAGCTGTATTAGGGAGATTGTGTTTTACTCTGTATAATACACCTAGTTTTGTATGAGTTTTTCATTCTTGTGTAATGTATGGTGGTTAAACTTCAACTGGTCATCTATGATGACACCCGGTAATTTTTATATGGTATACTTGCTATATCATCATGTTGTTGGCAGAGATGAGAGAGAATAGTGTTGGACAGGTAAAGATTTGCTTTGGAGTCAGGTGCAGTAATTTAGCTTGTGAAGGATTAGAAGTGATTTTGAATTATTTAGCCATGTTTCAATCAATTTTAAGGATTGTTGTATAGGTTCTTGGATTTAAGAGAGAGAGGGGCAGAGTAGGTTAGGGTTGAGTCATCAGTGTATTGAACTAGGGTAGCATTTTTTGTAGCAATGTAGAAGTCATTGATGAATATGTTGAAAAATATGGGACTAATTCTATCCTTTTGGAACACCAATACTTACTGTCAGCAAGATAGAGAAATAATTTTTCCATTTCACTGCTTTTGCTCAGTTTGAGAGATAGCTATGGAACCACTGCAGTGAATAGCTGGTGAGCCCTAAGGATAACAGTTTATGTAAGAGGTTCATGTGGGAGATGGTATCAAAAGCTTTTGATTGGTTTAGGAAGACAGTGAAGACTAGGCTTTTGGCATTTCTGTGGATGTTGATAGTATTACAAAATTTTAATAAAGCAGTAGTTATGTTATGATGAGGACAGAACACTGCTGGGTTGAAAGCAGATGCCAGTTACATATTTGATAGTTGAGAAGTTGCACATAAATACATTTTTTAATATTTATGATAGCTGTGATAAATGGAAATTGGCCTATAATCTGAAAGATCTGTATTGATTCCACCCTTGTGCAGTGGAATAATAAATTATTTTTTTCCCATAACAAAGGGGACTTTATTTTCAGATATGGGTCGATTTATCGGAACTGAAACTAGATATGCAATAGCCTCAGCTGCTGTTTTAATCACCTCTAGCTTCCTCGACTCCTCATCCAACTACTTCTTTTAAAACTGAATTTTATTTGTATTAAGCATAATCAAACAGAAAACCAACAACAGAATGACAGATTATAACATTAACTAAAATCCAGTAAGTTATTTGCAATGTGCATACTTACCCAGATTCCCCAATGTTAATAGCATTGAAAATACCTAAAATACAGACAGCATTGGAATGTATATGATAAGTCAGTAACAGTAACTTTCAAGACAGTCAACCATGGTGTGGGAAGATTATTAGCTGTACCAACTAGTCTAAAGGAGAATAGAGTATTACCGATATGATGGCATAACACCTAAACATTGTTTGTGGGACCAAGGATGTTTTCAAGTGCATAGCACATATTAATTTGATGGGTCTATATTAAATAGTCACCTGCTTAGGTTGTCAAACGCCTAAACATCGACACCTAAACATCGACAACTTAAAATCACAAACGTCCGTTTCCACACAGTGAAACAAATCATTTGGCCATTACATGGATTTTGTCCTGTTTACAACATAGATCGATCTTGGAGATGGTACATTTAGTTAGGAGGGGTGTGGAGGGCACAGTCCCCCACTTGATATCTGTTTAAATTTTTTTTTTTCACTTTGGCCAACAGCATTGTTTCCCTATGTGGAAATGGCTGTTCGCGATTTTAAGTTGTCGAAGTTTAGGTGTTAATGTTTAGGCGCTCGACAACCTAAGCAGTTGATGATGTAATATAGACCCAATTTGATAATATTGAATGAAGTGCAGCAAACTTCCTAGGTCTGCAAAAATCTGTGCTCCAGTCCTGGTGAAATCCTAAATAGCCAAGATTGCCCATTGTAATAAGATATCAGAACATAATAAGCCTAAAAGCTTACTTCTTAAATGCTCCCAGTATTGTCTAACCTTAGGACATCTTATGGACATATGGATATTGTCTGCTATCGAGTGACCACATCTCCAACATTTGTGGCTTCTTGACAGCCCCAATGTCCATCGTCTACCATGGAATTGGTACCTTTGACTCAATATCCTCAAATGCTGGAATAGAATCTAGGTAATTTCCTAAGTTTAGCTACTGCCTTCCAAACCTCATCACACCATCCCTTGGAGAAGATGACTCATTGCTGTACATTCCATCTATTTTCTGTTAAATGATTTAAAACTTCTGCCTTTTTTTGCCCACACATCTTTATAAGTTAAACCTGCCTGCCTTTTTGAACTTGTTTCCACTCATTCTAATAACAACCACTGTAACCCTTCCCATGACCGTTAATGCTCTTTATCCAAATTTGTTTTATTTGGAGATAGTCTTGCTGATTATTATTGGTTTACCTAAGTATAAACATTTCATCTAGGATCTTAAAGGTCAACAGAGATGTGCAGGTCAGCAATTGAGCCCAAGCCGAAATCCCTTTCTGTATCCAATGATCCCTAGCAGTTTTATTCACAGACCAGTTAATCTTTGGATGGCGACAAATACAATTCATCTGCCCCTTTCCCAAAGACAGATGCCTATAGATGTAGCTTACCAATTCTAGGGGTATTTTTATAACATAACCTTCAGGAACCCCCTCTTCATAGCTCTCAGCAGTGTACTATTCCTATGTTATCCTAATTAACCTATTTAATTGAAAGGCTACTACATAGCGAGACAGATGGGGAAGCCTAACCCTAATAGAATCTGGGTATACATGCCATAGATACTGAAATCCTTCAAAATGCTGTACCCAAAACTACAAAGTTTATTAGCTGTTGCAGAAAAGATAGAACCAATGGGCATGGAGTACTGTGATGCTCCTAACTAATTAAAGAATTTGAGGAAGAATCATAGTCTGAACAGTACTAATCTTCTATATGATTGCCTGTAAGTGGTCCACTTGAGGTAATAATTTCTGCACGTTGACTGTTAGCTGCCTAAAGTTGGCTTTAAGCAAATCATGAAATGTCAGTCACAAGTTTAGTCTTAAATAACTGCTTTACAATGGACAATCTACTACTGGATAATTTCTTACTCCACACCTTAGAATGACTGTTTTAAGGATATTACATTCCAAACCAGATGTATTCATAAAGCTATGAAAGCTGTATAGGACTCTGCCAATTAAGTCTGAGAGTTTGTTGCTCATTAGGATACAATCGTCTGCAGACATTTGAAAGTTGTAACTGAAACAATAGTCTGTTGAATGTTCCATTAAAATTTCCTGTATCTTAAATGCTAGCTGGCTAGAATAAACAAATCTGGTGTCAACTGGCAACTTTGTCTGGTAGCCCATCTTATGGGACCTGAACTCAGTAGACCACCATTAATGAACACTGTGGATGAAAGGTAAGAATAATGATCAGGGGAGTGTTGTTTAACTCAGCCAATAAATTGTGAACTGCAATTTCATCTGAGAAGGACTTGAACCAAAAACTCCTAAGCCAATACATCAAAGGACTTCTTGATTTATCAAAAGAAAAAAGATATCTTACCTGGAGAACTAAAGTATTTGTTAATAAAAACTGATAGCTCACACCCATTATTCATTATCTCCCACACCCAAATCACATTTGCTATGGAATTTGTTTCATAGTTGTAATTGTTCCAATTCTCATTCAAAAATAATCTGCCAGGTATGTGTGTGTGTGTGTGTGTGTGTGTGTGTGTGTGTGTATGTCTATGAGCCTGCGTGCCTCTGTCATACCTATCAAACTCTTATAGCAAGAAATCTGGACAAAGCCATAAATAAAAGTGTAACAAAGCCTGAAAAATAGGATCAATTTTTAAGTATTGCTCTTATAAACTTAGAAAGTTGATAGAGTAACAGGTTTTCCATAAGCATGAATTTTCTGAAGGGTATGAAGTCTGAAACAAATATGTGTCATTAGTTTCTAACTTCAACCTTTAATGACTTGCCTCTAATTTGCCAGAAAACCACAATTTTATGAGAAATGGACCAAAAATATGAGGCAAAAATCTAGACATTCTGCAAAAATCTGTACAGTAGAAAGATATGCTCTCTGTGTGTCTCTGTGTATGACTGATATAAGACACAGAGCTAGAATTCTGTGGGACTGACAGTTATTAGAAATAAGCTATTTTATAAACTGTTAAATGGAGAAAACAATGAATTTGTGTAGAAAAACAGATAAGTGCAAAATTAAACTGAAGGAAGTGTGTTAGCAATAGACCAAATGCTAGTATAAAATCACGACACAATTGGAAAATATGATTAACATATAGTGAAGATGGCTTCTGTAAATTATGATTCTGATTAAACAGCAAAAATCAGTGGTGCATATCTTAACAGATGTCATTTTGTTTAAGCTATGGTAATCAACACAGCAAAAAATATGTCCCACTGTTAAAGTATTGTGAGTTTTGTCAAGCTAATAATCTGAATAATAATAATAACAATAATAATAACAAAAACAATAATTATAACAATAATAATAATCATGCAAGCAAGAGGATGTCCAGTGCATTACATGAGAGGCATAACAAAATCACCCATATAGTTGTGAATGTTAATGCAGTTGATTTATGCATTGAGACTGTGTCTGGAATTTCTGCACTAATGTCAAAAATGTAATATTTCTTTGTGAAAAATACTGAAAAAAACCTGTGCATAAAAGACAAATGCATTACTTTGGAACTGGATGCCAGTGTAGACTGTAAAATAATCACTGAGAGTCCATTTGACAAGTTTGGACTTAAAAATTCACTGTTTGTGCCTAAAGCTTCACTGCTGACTTATTCTTTAATACAGACTCAAGTCATGATTTGGTTAATTAATGGCCAGTATTCATGAAAGTCCGTGTAGGCTCTGTGTAGAGCCTACAAAGAGGTTTACATGCTGCCTGAAGCACTGTATAGAATGCACGATCCCTGCATTATTAATGGGCTTCATGCACTCTACACAGTGTGAGCAGCTAGTTCATGTGCTGACATGAACGAGTTTTCAACCACTTACACGGAACAAGTTTCCTAGTAAGCAGTGAAGTGTGTGTAGATGGAAGCTAGCATTGGTAAACCATTAACTGAATGTTTTACCAATGCTAGTTATGTCTGCTAAGTTTTTTTTAAATGTAGAAATAAGTATTATATACAGTAAATGTATGTAAATGTAATAAATTTAACTTTTTTCCCCATTTAAATCTTAGCGTGCTTTTGTGCAGAGCTAATCCTTGCAAAGTGAGGATAATCCAAAACTATTTAAAATGGTTGTATTCTATTTTTTCCCCTTATATATGAATTTAAGCATAGCTGAGCGGGTTGCTGCACTGCGGCGTGTTGCTCAGCAGTGCTTAAATGTCTGTGAAAAGCTATATAGAAATGTATAGCTACAAATTTGAATGCTGATTTAGCTTAATGGTTAGAGTTTTGGCTTTGCGTGCAGTACTTCATGGTTTGAATACCAAGACAGACCATTCAGCTTTTACAGGGGAAAGCATTGTGAAATATTTTTTTATTTATATAATGATGTAGTAATTGATAATTGTTAACCAGGGTAGTATACCTGGTGCAAAAGGCCAGTGTCAGTGGATATATAATGTGAAATTCCCCATGTAAACACAAGTGTCCCAGATAGTACAGTCACTCCCAGATAGTACAGCCACACCCCAAAGTAATGTAATCAAAGCACATAGGGGGACATCATGTAAAGTAAATATATGCATGTAATAATATGTCAGTAAGGAGTATTTAATGTCCAGTTCATTAATTTCCTTTAAATGAAAACTGAGCAATGCTTACAGTGCTCAGCTCTGCTTAGCTGGTTTGAGCTTTGATAAGAAGTATAATTGTAAACAACATTCATCCCAGCTAAGCGGATTTGCCCACTGCTAAGCACTGCTCAGCATTTGCCCCATTAAGCACTGCACAACTCAGCTTAGTGGCTTTGTGCACTGCTAAGCTGTGCTCAGCATTTTCAAAAATGGTCCAATGATGGCAAAGGTGGGAATATGGTCTTATTTAAACTGCACAGGTGGGAATACAGCCAGAAGCTGTTGTAGTTTGATCACTGAAGTGGCTATGTTTGGAGTTGGAGAGACAATGAACTTTTGGAGGCAGCACTGTGGCATTTTGGAGTCTAGGGTCATGGCTGGGTTCCTTGTGTGACAACATAATGACAGACTGCTGTAGGGACAGTACCAGGGCTCCTAATACAAATGTGTGGCCTGGAACCATCTGGCACGTGACCTCACCAGTGCCACTGGAATCCCCTGAACTGGTGAGCAGGCATGACATCACTATGCTGACCTAAAGCAGAGAAAGGGGGCACTCTCAGCCCAATGGATTCAAGCTGCTCAAGACAGCAATGTCCCAGTAGTTTGTAAGTATTCCACCCATAGCTGTAACAAGTTCTAGCTTGAGTATGTGATAGACAGCTATGCATAATGGTTGTTTTCCCTTACTGCTGCAGAGGTGAGAGCTAGCAATGTGGAAACTCATGCATACTGACTGTCTGACTATAGTGCTGCCTATTTATCACACATGCTACAATGCTGATAGGGCTGATAAGCGTCCAAAGGTACATCTAAGGTGAATGACTTCAGCAGCCCTTGTAAAGTAAGGCAGTGGAAAGTGTAATGGGTGGAACACGCCTCAAAATGATATAACTAACACACAGAGGATATGCTTCTTACCCACACACACACACACACACACACACACACACAGTATCACAGTTGTCAGTACTGAGATTAGAACCCTACCTATTTAGTCGTTTGCGCTATAGTGTTATGCAGTTATTGCACATGCCATGGAGCTTATAGCGCTGAGGGGTGTCCAAAGGTACATCTAAGGTGAATGACATCAGCAGGTCTTCTAAAGTAGGCCAATGGGAAGTGTACTGGGTGGGAAAGGCCTCAAAATCCTTTCACCTACAAATATAAATATGCACACACTTATAAACACACATTTGCTAGGACTGAGATTAGAACCCCTACCTATTTAGTCATTTATACAATAGTGTTACATAGTTATTGCACATGCCATGGAGTTTATAGGGCTGAAGAGTGTCAATGGGTACTTCTAAGGTGAATGATATCAGCAGGTCTTATAAAGTATCCCAATTGGAAGTGTACTGCATGAGAAAAGCCTCAAAATACTTTCACCTACAAACACACACACACACACACACACACACACACACACACACACACACACACACACACACATTTACTAGGATTGAGATTAGAACCCCTACCTATGTACTTATTTGCATTAAGTGTTACACAGTTTTTACACAGAGCTTATAAGGCTGGCATGTGTCCAAAGGTGCTTCTAAGGTGAATGACATCAGCAGGTCTGGTAAAGTATGCTAATGGGAAGTGTACTGGGTGGGAAAGGCCTCAAAATACTTTCAACTACAACCACAAACATACACACACACTTGCCAGGATTGAGATTAGAACCCCTACTTATCTACTTATTTGCATTACAGTGTTATGCAGTTATCTCACATGCCACAGAGCTTGGAAAGCTGATGAGTGTCCAAAGGTACTTCTAAGGTGAATGACATCAACAGATCTTGTAAAGTAGTGCAAAGGGAAGTGTACTAGGTGGGAAAGGCCTCATAATACTTTAATCTACAAACACACACACATAAAGGCAGATGATGTGGTATTACAACCCCTACCTCACTAGTATTACACACTAGAGTGCACCTTCATGCTGGTACATGCAACTGATTACAACTGGTATGCAACTGTCCACAGCAGGACATCACTCTATGCCTTACAGGGTATCTCTGTCTATGACTCACTCTCTGTCTGTGTCTCCCTTTCTCTCTCTCTCTCTATCACTGTCTGTCTCCCTCTGCCCCATGTCTATGTGTGTGTGTGCTTGAAATATTGTAATATGTTGGTCATATATATGTCTGTGTATCACATGCAACAGATGCAGATATATCGCATATAAGTCACCTACAGATAGCTGAGGGTCATCCTGGGTGATGGGTGTGGGTAGAGACAGTTAAGATGTACATACCTGTCTGTATGAAAAGACACATGTGCACAATACAGTTATATAGTCAGATGTGGCTTTAGACATGGGCTATAACTCTCTAAGTGTAGGAGCATGCCCAGAATAACCTTCTAAAGTAAGAGTGGAACACCATTCCAGAGATAGATGTACTCCGGTCTGGGGTTTTGTGTGCCACAGCCATACCTTTCAATCTGTTACTGCAAGAAATCTGGAGATAGCCTGCCAAAATGGGGGAACAATGGCCTAAACATAGGGAGATACTATAAGTATTGCTCTTACAAACGTTGAAAGTTGCTACAGTAACAGGGTTTGTTTTAGCAGACATTTTACTGACATATATGATGTCTGTCACTGAAATGTACTGTGTCATTACCTACTGACAGAACTCCTCAGATCATCACAGTCATCTACCTGAGACATACAAGATGTATGAAACGCAGACCAAACTTATGAGCCAAACTATTGTCACTCTCGCCCAATCCGTCCAGTTGAGAGGTGTGGCTATAGTCAATTGGCTGATGAAGCTGTGTAACAGTCCAGCACCTCAGTGATATACTGGCTGGGGATCTCCTGCTTGTGTGGTATTCTTCTAAACTGAAAAGGCATATATTGGTGTAGTTAGAGAATGTAGTATACTGAGCAGAGATGTCCATAATATGTGTGGTATATTCTACATAGCACTGTGATTTCCTGGTATGTCAGTATCAGAGCAGTATAGAGTAATGTGGTGAACCATTGATAGATATTTGTTTTTAGGTTGATAGGTTGATATGAGGATAGTAGGCTATTGGCCCTGAAGCCCTTATAACCCTCGCAGATGGGAGTGTAGCCCATGTTACAACATGTCAGCACACATAGCCCCTGTCTAGCAGGAACACAGGTGGAATCACAGGACTGTATTTTTCACAGGACTGTATTTTCTGTTTCCCATTCACTTATATAGGGAGCACTTCACAAGATATATTGAGGTACTTGACTTGATGTGAACAGAGAGTCTATTCCACAGATGGGGGAGTCTGTGGGACACTTATCTCTCACACCAAGCCATATTGATATCACAGACTAGGTTGATGCTGCACCTACAGGTTGATTGAGTGGGCCTTGACTTTCACATGTGCAACAGTCCCATCAAGGCAGGGTCTGGATTGCTTTGTATGCCAGACAGAGGTCACCTCTGAGTAGAGAGACAGTGATTTTAGCCTATCCCTGCAGGGTAGGTGTTTGAGGTCCTGGATTCTCCAGGTGAGGAACCTCTGTGGTCTCTCCAGCTGCTGCATGTGCTTTGTGAGGTACATGCCAAAGAGGATGTTGTGCAAA
Organism: Protopterus annectens; assembly: GCF_019279795.1. Classification (NCBI taxonomy): domain Eukaryota; kingdom Metazoa; phylum Chordata; order Ceratodontiformes; family Protopteridae; genus Protopterus; species Protopterus annectens. Next base: position 1,446,428,279 of record NC_056726.1, read on the forward strand.
ATAATTGGCCTTATAAGGTTAGAATACATGGATATTATGACCTCTTTGTCCCCGGATGAGATGCCCTTACTTTTGACTTGGCCCATATATGAAGCTTTCTGTACAGCAGAAGCAACATGATGGTCAGAATTCAGGTTGCTATCAACCTGGGTGGCCAAATGCCTCAGTAGTGTATGTACGCAGGACATTGTTGTTAATGTGATAATATGTGGGGACATCAGTCTTCCTGAAGGGAATGATGATGCATATGTTAGCATTCAGCTTGAGGCCATGTTTCTGGCAGCAGTCATTTGTTTTGGTGCGACCCTGTTGTAGGACATCCACATCACTTTGGGAATTGATGACTGTTCCCAGCTTGCAGTCATCTGCCAACTTGGTCAGTCATAGACCAGTGTTTTTGGCCTGCACCTCAGGGAAGTATATCCCATATACCAGAGGCCCCAAGACCGATCCCTGGGTATGACACTCATTACGGGTATACTGCTTGAGTTGGCTACCCCTATTATGATTCAATGGGTTCTATCAATGAGCCAGTTTGCTACCCATCTGGTAACATATAGATTGATGCCTAGTTGACAGAGTTTATGTACTATGGCCCAGTGGGGAATAGTGTGTGAGGCTTTGGTCAAGTCAAGGTGGCCAGTGTGCACCATCTTTCCCTCATCCATATATTTGGTGCCTATCTCAGGAAAGTCAACCAAGATTTCACTGACATACCTCCCCTTGACAATGGCAGACTGCGTGGGGTTGACTATTTGGAGTTTGCCAATGTCCCTGTTAATGAGGTCCATGTTAATCCATTGCATGGCCTTGCAGATCAGGCTAGTTAGGCTGATGGGCCTTTAATTTCCTGGATTGGTGAACACTCCACCTTTGTGTAAAGGGATGACAATGGCTGTCCTCCACTTGGCTGTGACAAAGGCAGTACTCAAGCTTTGGTTGAGTATGGTGCATAATGGTACTGCCAGTTCACATCTGAGTTCATGTAGGTTGCAGCCTGGGATGTATTCACGTCCCATCGAGGTTGTCTTCTTGGCTTTGAGAGGGCAGTGATGCCTTGTTCCCTGATAATAGTTGGGTGGTCAGGTAGTGGGGATGTTCTGCTTTATTGCTGGGGGGGCAGAGAGGAGATATTTCCCCTGAATCTGTCAGCCAGTAGATTGGCTATATCTACAACATTTGTGTATGTGGTGTCCTTGACCACCGGTTCTGCACAGATCTTTGAGCTTCCTTTGGGAATGCAGACATATATGAGGAAGGCCTTATGATTGCCTGCCTTAGATTTGGACTCATAGTTGCCTTTAAAGGATTTCACTGGTGCTCTTATTTGTTTACTTAGGCTAAGGAGAGATTACTTGCAGTTGTGCACCTGTTCCTTCTTGATCCTGGACAGTAATGTTATCCTTTTGTTATGTAGTTCCTTTATTGCAGATGTTTCCAGACAGATTTACTCTCCCTTACAGATGATGATGTCTTGTCAGGTAGTCCTGATTCCATGCATCTATATACATATATCTATATATCAATATATATATATATATATATATATATATATATATATATATATATATATATATATATAGGTTTACTATTAAAAGGTCGAACGGCACTCCTTCGAATGTCGTATAATCGACAACGGAAGGCCGAAACTGCTAATCGCGAACTCGGAAAAACAATCTAGGAATGGGTTTCAACATGGGTCGAGGTAGGGGAGATGTTTGTAGTTCAGAATAATATGAACACCTACCTCAACCCATGTTAACACCGTTCCTAGATTGATTTTCTGTCTTCGACATTCGACATTTACGACCTTCCGGTGTCGACTATACGACATTCGAAGGAGTGCCGTCACCTAATACTAAACCTATATATATATATATATATATATATATATATATATATATATATATATATACATATATATATATATATATATATATATATATATATATATATATATGCTGGCATAGTACCTTTGTGTACATTTGAACATTGGTGGCTGTTCCTCCAGCTGGGTAGGGGGGTGTTCAGCTGTTTATATCATCCCTCTGGTATTTGTGATCATCTTGGGAACATTTTCATTTTACCATAGCTAGAGGGAGGTCAGGAGAGGTGAGGATATCAAAAGTGACCGCTTGTTTGTGGGATCTTGCCAGGGAGGATGATACCATAGGAGTGCTGCAGTGGTTAATCATGTTGTTTACTGCCAAGTCTGACATATGTATCACATCTTGTGGGGGTATCAAGTAGCTGTCCTAAGGATTTAACATTGATAAGATGGAGGAATCTCTGTGCATTTCTGTTCTGGCATGATTGGTTTTCCAATCAATGGTTGGATATCTAAAGTCAGCCAGGATCAGGGTAAAGGGTTGAATCTGGATAGATTTGTAGAGAGCCAGATATGTGGGGTGGATATCCTGAGTCAGATATGTTGGCCTGTAGCTACCTATGATTTGCCTAGTGGTCTTGTCAACAGTTAACTGCACTTAGAGTTTCTCGTGTGTGTCAGACTGTTTGACCAGCCTGGAGGGGGGTGTCTGTCTAACATATATTTATACACCACCTCCTTTGGCTTTGCTGCCCACACTTTGGTGTCTGGCTGTGTGATAGGATGAGTGACCAGGTAAGGATGCTGTCACTCAGGTTTCTGTGACTGCACAAATGTCACCATCTTCCAGGGTTCTGACTGCTTGCAATGAGTGCATTTTTCTGTTTAGACTCCTAACATTTAGCGGCATGGCCTTTAATTTTCATTTTGTTGATAGCATACCTCTCAACTGTATAGATTTTTCAGAATGTCCAGATTTTTGCCTTATATTTTTGGATCATTTTTCATAAAATTGTGGCTTTCTGGCAAATTAGTGGCAAATCATTAAAGATTGAAATTAGAAAATAATGACAGACACTTGAGTTTTAGACTTCATACCCTTTAGAAAATTCATGCTAATGCAAAACCTGTTATTCTATCAACTTTCTAGGCTTGTAAGAGCAATATTTAAATATTGTCCCTATTTCTACCACTTTTTTCATGGCTTTGTCCAGATTTCTTACTCTAAGAGGTTGAGAGGTATGGTTGGTAGTATGGACCCTTTGACTTTCCCTAAGAAGGTACTATGGGGGAGGCAAGGGACTTTGCAAGGGGCCTGCAGGCCAAGTGAGACAGATACAGGCCATCTCTAGCAAAGCAGCATGGTCTGTTGATCATATGTTCCCAGGCTGCCAGACAGCGGATCCCCCTAGGATGATACCAGTAAGTAAGACAATTGTTACTGACAATCATTTTCTATTTGTAGTACACCATCATTCAGGGTGACAGTAGAATGCTGCTTAAGCCTAGGGACATACCTGCATGGGACACATATTCAGCAAGCTGAATCATGTCTGTCTTTGTATAGTCCAGGGAGGTACACCTGACGTCATTCACACTGCCATGGACTGGACCAGACTCATAACATTACCTGTTGTGGAGTGACTTGAGTGCATGTGTGATATGGTGGATTCTGGCACCTGACAAACAAGTAATCATGACTTTCTCCTTATACAGCCTGGTGAGAGGCACATCTGCGTGTCTCACAATGGAGTCTACTATGAGTAATATGTTGGGGTTATGGTAAGGCCTTAGTGGCTGCGAGACACTGGGTATGTGGACTATGCATGGTTGGTGTTGATGAGGTTTGTGAAGTTCTCGTGTTTTTGCCTCTGAGGTGTCCTTACTTTGGGTTTTTGTTTTGTTAAAGACCTCCACTTACATGGGTGTGTGTTGTGTAGTCGTGGGGGATGTTTACTGACTCCATACACTGCAGCGAACCTATGTTAGTGCACAATTTGTTCTGGCATGTACATTCTCCATTTGTCTGGCCAGTGGTTCCCCTTCCCCTTATGTGTGTTTCTTTGTCCTTCTGTAGTCCAGTCACAGGCTTTGACCACAGTGGCTGCTGTTATGTATTTGTATTTCTAGTGAGCGGGGTAAATGGCATAACATCATAGACAGGGTTATGGACTTCATGAGTCTACATTACCCAATTGAATATTTAGGTTAGCGAATACCTAAACATCGAACTGGTAATATAAAAAATTAAAACACCGAACGGCCAATTTAACATAGGGAATGAATTCCCTCGGCAAAAAAAAAAAAAATTAAACCAAAATGAAGTGTGGGGGCTGTGCCCCCCACACCTTCCCCAACTAAATATACCAATTCCGAGATCACTCTACAGTGGTGAAAGGGAGAAAATCTGCATAACTGCTAAGGGAATACTTTCCCTGCATTAAATTGGCCATTCGTACTGTTTTGCTTTCGCTATTACCAGATCGACGTTTAGGTATTCGGTAATCTAAACATTTGATCAGGTAATAGGAACCCTGACTTCACACCTCTGAGTGTACCTATTTAGAAGGTTGTCCATCATTACATCGCTACATCTGCTGAGGTTCTCAGACAGTTTGTGTTGTTATGTTATTTTGAGGCTACATATTGGTCTAGCTATCAAACCGTCACAGAATGACATCTGGATGGCCCATATATGACAGTCAGACACAGGCCCACACATAGGGACAGGGTATTAATAATGTTCTGCCAAACACAGACAGCTGAGAAACTGGTTTGGTATTTACTTGCTTTTTCTTAAGGGTATGACATCTGCTTCTCCACTGTCTGCCATTGATGTTTTGACATGAACCTTTCTTGTTTTGCAAATAGTTTGGCAGGGAAATGCAATGTTAGGACAAGCAGAACAGATATATGAGGCATACTTGTGGTCCTTCTGTGACAGCCTGTCATTCCAGGGGTATGGATGGTGGCCAGTGACTTGCTGTCAGTGCTGACACAGTAAGGTGGCAGCCATTTATAATCTGATAGTACACTGACTTTCAAGTACCTGCTGTCTTACTAGGCACTGTGTAGGTTACTCTGAGCTGTGTACTGTCCATATGTGTGGCCCCCTGTCCTTGACATGTCCAGCTTTCCTGCAGGAATGGATATTGACTTCTGGACAGTGAGTACAACTGCTACCATAGGTGTAGCTGACATGCAAAATAGTTGGCAGAGAAAGTCTTGGAACATGGATCCTGTCAACCACAGTACTGTACCTAGACCACTAAGTCACAACAGCCAAGACTAAGTACTGCCCACATCCTGACAGTATTAACCACGCATTCACATAGATCACTGCCCCCTGCATATTGTGGACATGCAACAAGTTATCAAGTTGATTGGGACAGCCCTGGGAATGTGTGCTTTGCTGCTGTTACCTTACAAACATAAATGTTACTGCATTTCTATGGGAACACATGTGGGTTGGGGAGGCATACCTGTCAACTGTACACATTTGCACAGACTGTGCAGATATTGGCATTACATTTTGGTTCTGTTTAGCATAGTGTTGTGCCTATCTTGAAGAATACTGGCAGATCACTAAAGTCCGAAGGTTAGAATGTAATGGCAGACATTTTAGTTTCAGACTTCTTAACCATCAGAGAATTAATGCAACTGCAAGACTTGCTGTGATATAACTGTGTAAGTCTGTAAGAGGAATATTTCATCATTGTCCCTATTTGTGGGCCTTTGCCAGACATTTCTTTATGGTTTTCTACAGCTGACTTTCTAGGAGAGGCTGAAGTGTATGTATAGGACCCCAACACTGACAATCATGCATGTGAACTATGACCCCCCCCAGTTTGTTAGTCCCCCAACTATACTGCAATGAGATTTATCACCTAGGAGAGTACTGCATATTCTGGGGAAGCCAGTATTGGGCAGACATTTCCTGTTCTCCCACATACCTGTCAGTTGTCTGCTGCTATCCCAATAGGCCACACCATTCCCATGCATATATGCAGCGATACCATAGATATGCTACCACAATGTATTACTCCATTCATTTATTGTTAAGAAGAGTGACTTACCTTGTGCCTGCGGCAGTGGTGAGGATGGTGCTTAAGGGCTGACTCTGTTGGATGCATACAGTACACAGCCTATACACAGTACGGTACATCTAGTGTGATGTGTGTGGCATCCATTTTACTATGTATGTGAGTCAAGGGAGGTGTCAGTCCCTAGGGTATCAGTGTATGTGCTATGCGTTGCCTCTTTGCTAAGGCCAGGGCATACTGGGTACATCTACGTCTGCCTGCAGGGCCAGGCTCAAGGGGCTCCTCCTCCAAGTCCCCCTGTGCTGTGGGGACCTTGGCAATGGTGGGCGGCTGTGTGTCCTTTCCCTGTGATGTTCCTGTGCAGCTGTTTCCACAGGATCATATTGTGTAGCATGGCACATACTATAAATATGTGTGCACATGTGGCTGGAGAGTACTGCAGGGATCGACCAGATATGTCAAGGCAGCGGATCCGTGACTTGAGCAGCCCAAACACATGCTCTACAATGTACCTAGTCTCTGCGTGTGCCTCATTATGACATTCTACAGTGGGTGTGTGTGCATTTCTGATGGGTGTCATCATCCATGGTTCCAGTGTGTAGCCAGCATCCCCCACGAGATGGCCATATGGGATGTCCCCCCTGGCAAATGCCTGATACAGCTGTGAGGCATGCCAGATGTGGAGGTTGTGATACCTGCCAGGGCTGCCAGCACACGCATTCATTATAATCCTCTGGGCATAACACATGATCTGGTAGTTGGAGTGATAGCCCTTGTGGTTGACATAGACTCTACCCTCTTCACTGGGTGGTGCTTTGATGTGGATGCAAGTGCAGTCTATGGCACCCAGTACCTCTGGGTAGTGTGTTACACTGTGGAAGAGACGCATATTGCTGGTTCTCTTCTCAGAGATGCTGGGGAAATAAATGTGCTCAATGGCATGTCTTAGCATGACATCCGGGAACTAGTGGAGTACCCTGAATGCAGATGCCTGTGAGACCTCCATGATGTCCCCAGTAGGTCTTTGGAAAGTACATGTAGCTAGTATTCGTATGACTACACATACCTTTGTTTCCACTGGGATGAGTTCCCCTCTGTTGGCTCTGGGTCTGAGGTGAGGGCATCAGAGTTCGGTGAGTTGCTGTAGTAAGTCCCTGTCCACCCTGTAGCTCTGTACTCTCTCCAGCTCATGTAGTTCCCTGAGAGGTTACCCTGGGTCTGAACACTCTTCTCCTTGGTCTGGGCAAGTTGTTAGCATCATCTTCATCACTACCCTCAGTCTGTAGCACATAGAGATGTAACAAAATGCCATCAACCCTTATCATTTTGTCAGTTAAAATTGACAAGTGTGTACTCCAGTGGAGCAGAGTATGTGGGAAAAAACTAGACTGAAAGGTGTCTGCATACGTTATACTGATATGATGCAGATGCAGAATGTGTGATTGAGTAATTATGACTACATTCCAAATGCCAGCTGCATTACTGAGTGGTTTGAATGGGCCAGTGTGAGTGGTTTGAATGGGCCAGAGGGATTATTAGTCATTTCTAGCTGATTGCCTTTTCTAAAGGTGTTTGCTTTTTTTCCCAGTGTTTTAAGCCCCAAGCCATGCTGCACAAACATGCTGCTGAAATGTAAACACTTTTCAACAGATTTCCTCCTCCCCGTACATGAGCATGTTTAGCTTTCCTTAAGCCAGCTAAACCAGCTAAACACAGTTAAGCAGCCTGAGACACACACCCTTGCTTAGCTGGTTTCAGAATTGCTGAACAGTGCTTAGCAGTGTGCAAATTTGCTTAGATGAGCTGAATGCTGCTTATAATTATTTCTCTTACAATGCTCAAACCAGCTAAGCAGAGCTGAGTACTGCTAAGCATTGCTCAGTTTTCAGTTAATGGAAATTAATGGATTGGACATTAATTACTCCTTACTGACGTCTTATTAAGTATATATATTTAACTTTACATGATGTCCCCCTATGTGCTTTGATTACATTACTTTGGGGTGTGACTGTACTGTCTGGGACACTTGTGTTTACATGGGGGATTTCACATCACATATCCACTGACACTGGAGGGTTGGCCAGCTACACTACCTGGTTAACAAATATCAATTACTACATCATTAAAAATAAAAAAATAATTTAACAATGCTTTCCCATGTAAAAGCTGAATTACCTGTCTTGATATACGAACTGTACACTTTCTGCACACAAAGCCAAAACTCTAATCAGTGAGCTAAATCGCATGTGAGGATTTCAGCTATACACTTCTATATAGCTCTTTATACCATTTTAAGCAGTGCTGAGTAAAGCACTGAGGCAGCCAAACCCGCTCAGCTATGCTTAAACTTCAACTGCAGTAGAAAAAAAAACTTACAATCATTGTACATTTATATATATATATATATATATATATATATATATATATATATATATATATATATATATATATATATCACTATATGAAATATTAGCGTGTCAGTTGCAGGCTACATAGTCTTCACGAATATCTATGCTTATGCAGAACCTGTCATTCTATCAACTTTCTAAGGAAGTGTTTTATGTGTTTGCCGTGGTTTATGGTGTAGTGTCGTGATGTCCATTAAAAAATTGTGAGTCTATTCGGGTACCAGTGGATTATTGAAGTTTGCCAGCATTTTACTCGACTATTGAGCAGCATTACGCTTATTGGTGTGGCCGAAGGTATTTAACTTTCTAAGTTTGCAAGGGCAATATTTACAAACTGTCCAGAGATTACAAAAAATAAATAAATAAAAAAGGAAAACCAAAAAATGACAGAATAACACCAGTAACAATAAAATAGCAGTTGCCCATACTCCCCCTCTGGTTGCCTACCAACATGTTAGCTTACTGTTTTCTTCACCTCCAGATCGATTCAGGTACATCTACTGCCCATCACGCTACTCCGTCCTATCCACATGGATACAAAATGTCTCCGGCCATGTTGAAGGTGGACAGCATGGATCTTACACATTAAAGGGGACTTTTCCCTGTTAACAGTTTAATCTTTTAATAAAAAAAAAAATGATGTATATATTTTTTAAATAGGCTTGTTTGCACAAGTTTAAGTTCTGCGCCGCTTCACATAAACTAGAATTTAAATATAATTAAGGTAAGCCAGCTTTTAATGGCTTTCACCTTGCTCAACTTCCTTGTCAGCTCATGTATGGTGAATATTTCTCCTTACATAACACAGAGATAACACGGACTCATACCAGGTTGCTGAATCACAACCTGGTTTTGTTACTAGGTAACAGTGGGCTGGGATGGAAGGCGTGCACTTCATTTGCTTCCCACCACAGGTCTTCGGGTCTTGGCACGTATGCACATGCATGCGTGCCATGTAGCACTGCACCATGGAAGCTAAGCCCTGTTCCAGAATAGGGAACAGGGTTTAGTTTTGGAAAATGGTGTTGTGAAGGCTAACACGGTGTTATTTTCCATGTTAACCTTCATGAATACTGCCCAATATGCTTTTGGCACAAAAAATGAGAATATAATCTGATGGTTTAAGTCATTTAAATTGAGCAAACTAATATTTTGGAAAGGTACTTGTGGTAATAAATTGTTGGGCATGAGTAAGAGCGTGTAAGTGACTGAATGGTACCCTATAGATTATATAGAGTATATCAGATTATAATAAATTCTGTGACACACTGACTTGCAGTCACAGAGAAAGCTGTTCACAGAGCTGTGAACTAAAAGATTTTTTACATTTCATGAGCATACCTCTCAAACTCTTAGAGCAAGAAATTTGGATAAAACCATAAATAAAAGTAGGACAAATGTCCAAAATAGGGACAATTTTTAAATATTGCTCTTACAAACTTAGAAAGTTGATGGAATAACAGGTTTTGCATTAGCATACATTTTCTGAAGGATATGAAGTTTGAAACTCAACTCTGTCATCATTTTTGAACTTCAACCATTAATAATTAACACTAATGTGCAGAAAACTGACATTTTAAGAATAACTGACTAAAATATGAGGCCAAAATCTGGACATTCTGCGAAAATCTGTAAAGTTAAGAGGTATGGATGAGTTAATGATTCCTGTGTTTGCAGAAGTAGTGATTCACACATTCATACAGAAGATAAAATTAACCTTAGCAAAAAGATTCAATACACCAATGTATCCAAAAACACAAACAGGACTTCTTTGGGGTTAATTTGAAGATAGGGGAAATGCAATGCTTACAGCTACAAACTGAAGTATAATTTCATTAACATGCTGAAAATGTCAGAATGCATTCTGGAATTGTCCAGTGCAAACAAAAAGACAGTAAGTGTTATAATTTCTTAGGTGGAGCAAGGAAAAATTTGCGGACGTGGCTGTTCATGGTTTACAGCATTCACTGTGTATGTGTCAATTATTATGTGTTCGAAGACACTCTTGATTCACATAATATAGACCATTGGGTACATAGGTTGATAGCAACCTGACTTTTGACCACCGTGTTGCTTCCATTTTATGGAAAGCTTTCTACATAACCCACCTCATAAATAAGGTTATCTCATGCAGGGAGAAAGAGGTCATAACATCCTTGTATTCTTGTCTTATAAGGCCAATTATTGAATACAACACCCCTTTGGCATGTACCTCGCAAAGCACATGCAGCAGCTGGAAAGACCACAGAGGCTCCTCACCAGTAGAATCCAGGGCCTCAAATATCTACCCTATATAGATAGGCTAAAAGCCCTGTTCCTCTACTCAGTTTCATACAGACTCCTCAGGTGTGACCTCTGTTTGGCATATAAAATAATCTCAGACCCCGCCTTGATGGGACTGCTGCATATCTGCAAGTCAAGCTCCACTCGAGCAACTCGTATGCGCGAACTCAACCTGGTCTGTGATATCAAAAGGACTTGTTGGCGGGACAGATTTGTGTCCCAGAGACTCCCCCATCTGTTGGAATAGACTCCCTCTCCACATCAAGCAGAGTATCTTATTAACCCTTTTTAAGTACAACCTGGATAACTGGATGGGAAACAGAAAATACAGCCTAGGGATTCCACCTGCATTCCTTCTGGACATGGGCATTGGGTGCAAACTTGTCTAAACATGGGCTAAACTCTTGGCCAGGCTTATACGGGCCTCAGGGCCAATAGCCTATTAACCTCCTATGATTTTGGACAGGCATATTGTAAGACAGACAACTGATAGTTAAAAAAACAATAGATTTCTAGCTTTGTACAATTAAACAACCCCAAAGGTGTCATTATCTTTCATTATATTACAGATAAGTAATGTAGTAAACTTGTTTCAAGTCTGTTTGAGACATTGTCAGTACTGTATTTGTATTGACTACTTTTCTAAGAATACTGTGTTGATTAAACTCAAAGATACACCATTGCAAACAAACATAAAATTGATCAGCTAGATCTTTTTATCATTGTTCAATCATCATGGCAGTGTATGGGGAAAAATAAGTTTTATTATGGCTGATAAGACAATTCAACTGCACTGTTAAAACCTGCTGACATTGTATCTGAAATGCAAATGAGAAGCATTCTGAATAGCTAGAAACAATTGTTATCAGAATGTCTTCAACACCAAGGTCTTTTCTTCTCAAAACCAGATAGAACAAGATTAAACTCACCACAAAATACTTAGCTGCTTGAGAAAGTCTTAGCTCTGGACATTGTGTTACCCAAAAACTATAGCAGAGTGCAATTCATACATGACTTTTCACATAGACTGTAGTTTAGCTGACAGTTCAGTTATTGATTGCTCCAGTGTTAAGCAGTTAACTGAGGCATCAGAAAAGCCAGCAATGAACTCTACCATATTTTGGAATGCTTGTAATGTGTCTGAATATGAGAGATTGACTAAAACAGTTTAAGTGGAATGATCATGCCATGTTAAGAAAATCAAGACTGAGCTTTTACAGTGTTGTGCAGATTTCTGCAATTGTCTTTCAGTACTGAAAAGCTGAACATCACTGATTGACAATGCAGACTATAGTAAATACCGTTAAATGTGCACATTTGCTTAATGCAAGCTTTAAATCTTAAGAGGTAGAATTTAACATACAGTAGGGTAATGCATACAACATCACATAACTGTATCTTATTCACTTGGTTCTATATGGGTAAATGGCATGATTGCCGTTCAGTAGGAGCCTATGTCCCTGTCTGTCATTATAGCATTCTATTGCAGAACATAAAGTACTAACCATTTGGAAGTCCTGACATAAACTATGTGTAAGCCCTGACAAGACTCTATGCATCACTGTCTTTTTGGAAGGTAAATAAACAAAACATTAAATCTTCCTTTGAGTCTGGTAGCCTCTCTGGTGTAGATTGCTGCAGTTACTGAGGTGTACTAGTAGTCTGTATCCATTTCCTTCTGGGATTCATAGGTTTATTCTAAGCTAATGACTACCTGGGTCTTTATGCACCTACCCATGAAACCCAACCCAGTTTTGTCCAAGAGTAATTTGGATGCCTATATGGTGGGATATGTTAGTAAGGAGGTAGCTAAGCATTATGTGTGTGTGGGGGGAGGTTAGTTTGGGATAAATGTACTTACTGAGACAAGGGGGCCAGATTAGGAGTGAATTTCCAATATATCATCTAATGATTAAGGTTTTGTTTGAGCAGGGTCAGGGGTGAACTCTGCTTCATGTAGATAGGGACCTTACTCAATAGTGCTGGGATCTTTTGAGACGCATATTGATCTCTTCAGCATATTCTATCTATGTTGGAGGCAAAGTGCAGTTCCGTGGATCTAGTATTTTTGGTGCTGCTTGTTTTGTTTATGTGCAAGAAATCCATCAGAGCTGGATCTAAGGATGGCTTACATGCCAGGCATACATTTCCTCTCAGTAACCTGTAGGAGATTGAGTACAGATAGAGCCTTAAGGTAGTCTATGTAGGACAGCGTATTCATACCTTGGATTGTCCTGGCAAGAAACATTAGAGGGTGTTCCAAATGTACAAATGCCTGGTTAGTTATATGCCAAAGTAGGCATTGTACTCTTGTCTGATAAGCTGAGAATACTCATCCATCTACCTACTTAACTGAATAAACTACTGGAAACTTTAACAAGGTTTCTTTATTCTTCCCACAGGGAGGGTATCAGAGAGAGTGGCTTCTAGATCTGCTAGCTTAAGTGATTTGATCTGGACTAATCCTTTGTGCTCTGTTTCTTGGTTATGACTTGAGTGACAAAGAATAATTTTCTCATCATTTTGGCTATGTGTTGATCAAAGGTCAGATTGCTGCCTGCATATGTTCCCAGATTACTAAATATCAGATCAACTCTTAAGGGTGTTTTATTGATGGAGTAATTAGCTTGGGTAAATGATTTCCCAATATTGCCTTTACAGAAAACAACATGTAAAATGCTGCACAAATAAAATCTAACTACTAATTTATTTTTATTTATTATTTACTGACATTTGTTTACAAGAAAACTCTGAATGGCGCAGGTGCCCTTTTTCAGCATAGGCCTTGGACCAAAAAGTTCCAAGATATCTTGTTTAATGCATTCAATATTTACAATAGCAAATTTTATAATGCATTTCAGTGAATACATAGCTTAACAGTTAATATAATAAAATTTGTATTGATATTTAAATACATTAACTTTACAAATCTTGTATTGAGACTTTACAGATAGAAAAGTGATGTACAAGATAGGTAGGAGTAATTTAAGAAATACAATAGAGTGAGGCATTAGAGGTGATATGTAAGCTTGAGTGTTGATAGAGAAGTAGTGATGGAATAATAATTTGGTTGTGCTAGTTAGAAGTAGGTATAGTAGTTTAAAAAGTACAGTAAAGTGAGGTATTACAAGAGGATAATCAGGTTAAGTGATTTAGTACTTTAAAGTGAAGTATAAGAAAGGTGATGAAGGTTTTAGAGAGTTATGTCCCAGATAGGACTCATCCTAATAACAAACACTGTACCCCTCCCATGACTATTAATGCTCTTTATCCAAATTTGTTTTATTTGGAGATAGGTAAACTGGTCATGATCAGCAAGACTAAACAAAGTAAACATCTCATCTAGGATCTTAAAGGTCAGCAGAGATGTGCAGGTCAGCAACTGAGTCCAAGCCCAAACCCATTTCTGTATCCAATGATCCCTAGCAGTTTTATTCACAGACCAATTAATTTTTGGATGGTGCCAAATACAATTCATCTGCCCTTTCGACAAGACAGATGCCTACAGATGTAGCTTACACATTCTATGGGTATTTTTATAACATAACCTTCAGGAACCCCTCTTCATAGCCCTCAGTTGTGTACTATTCCTCAGTTATCCTAATCAACCTATTTAATTGAAAGGCAACTACACAGAGAGAGAGATGGGGAAGCCTAACCCTAATAGAATTTGAGCATACATGCCACAGATGCTGAAATCCTTCAAACTCTTGTACCCAAAATTGCCAAGTTTTTTAGTTGTTGCACAAAACATAAACCAATGGGCATGGGGTACTGTGATGCTCCTAAATAAAGAATTTGAGGAAGAATCGTAGTATGAACATCCTTAATCTTCTATATGGTTGCCTGTACTTGGTCTACTTGAGGTAATATGTTCTGCAACTTGACTGTTAACTGTCAAAAGTTGGCTTTAAGCATATCGTGAAATGTCGGTCACAAGTTTAGTTTTAAATAAGTGCTTTCCTTGGTCAGTTACAATGGACAGTCTAATAGTGGATAATGTCTTACTCCACACCTCAGAATGACTGTTTTAAGGATATTACATTCCAAAACAGATGTATTCATAAAGTTATGAAAGCTGTGTAGGACTCTGCCAATTAAGTCTGAGAGATTGCTGCTCATTAGGATACAATCATTTGCAGACATTTGAAAGTCGTAACTGAAACAATATCTGTTGAGTGTTCCATTAAAATTTCCTTTATCTAAAAATGCTAGCTGGCTAGAATAAATAAACCTAGTGTCAGCTGGTAACCTTGTCTGGTAGCCCATCTTATGGGACCTGAACTCATTAGACCACCATTAATGAACACTGTGGATGAAAGGTAAGAATAATGATCAGAGGAGTGTCGTTTAACCCAGCCAATAAATTGTGACCTGCAATTTCATCTCAGAAGGACTTGAACCAAAAACTCCTAAGCCAATACAGCAAAGTACTTTTTGATTTATCAAAAGAAAAAAAAGATCTTACCTGTAGAACTAAAGTATTTGTTAATAAAAACTGATAGCTCACACCCATTATTCATTATCTCCCACACCCAAATCACATTTTCTATGGATTTTGTTTCATAGTTGTAATTGTTCCAGTTCTCATTCAAAAAGAATCTGCCAGGTATGTGTGTGTTTGTGTGTGTGTGTGTGTGTGTGTGTGTGTGTGTGTGTGTGTGTGTGTGTGTGTGTGTGTGTGTGTGCGTGCGTGCCTGCGTGCGTGTGTGTGTGTGTGTGTGTGTGTGTGTGTGTGTGTGTGTGTGTGTGTGTGTGTGTCTCTGTGTTTGTTGTGTATGACTGATATAAGGCACAGAGCTAGAATCCTATAAGACAGACATTTATTAGAAATTAGCTATTTTAGAAACTGTTAAATGGACAAAGCAATGATTTGTGTAGAAAAACAGATAAGTGTAAAATTAAACTGAAGGAAGTATTTTAGTAATAGACCAAATGCTAGTATAAAATCAAGACTCAGTTTGGAAAATATGATTAACAGATAGTGAAGATGGCTTCTGTAATTCATGATTCTGATTAAACCGCAAAAAAATCAGTGGTGCATATCTTAACAGATGTCATTTTGTTCAAGCTATGGTAATCAACACAGCAAAAAATATGCCCTACTGTTACAGTATTGTGAGTTTTGTCAAGCTAATAATCTGAATAATAATAATAATAATGATAATAATAATAACAATAACAACAATAATAATCGCTCAAACAGGAAGATGCCCAGTGCATTACCTGAGAGGCATAACAAAATCACCAATATATTTGTGAATGCAGTTAATTTATGCATTGTGATTGTGTCTGGAATTTCTACAGTGACCTCAGAAATGCAATATTTCTTTGCGAAAACTACTGGAAAAAGCTGTGCATAAAAAGACAAATGTATCACTTTGGAACTGGATGCCAATGCAGACTGTAAAACAATCACTGAGAGTCCATTTAACCAGTTGGGACTTAAAAATTCACTGTCTGTGCCTAAAGCTTCACTGCTGACTCATTCTGTAATACAGACTCAAGTCATGATTTGGTCAAATAATATGCTTTGGGCACAAAAAATGTGAATATAATCTGATGCGTTAAGTTATGTAAATTGAACAAACTAATATTTTGGAAAGTCATGATTTGGTCAAATAATGGCCAGTATTCATGAACGTCTGTGTAGACTCCATGTAGAGCCTACATGGAGGCTTTCTGTGCTGCCTGTATCACTTTATAGAGTGCACGATCCTTGCATTATTAATGGGCTTCATGCACTCTACACAGTGTGAGCAGCTATTTCATGTGCTGACATGAACGAGTTTTCAACCGCTTACACAGAACAAGTTTCCTTGTAAGCAGTGAAGTGTGTGTAGATGGAAGCTAACATTGGTAAAACATTACTTGAATGGTTTACCAATGCTAGTTATAGAGCCATGTGCTGACATGAATGAGTTTTCAACTGCTTACATGGAACACATTTGCTTGTAAGCAGTGAAGTGTGTGTAGATGGAAGCTAACATTGATAAAGCATTAATTGAATGCTTTACCAATGCTAGATATAGAGCCGTGGTGGTGTAGCAGCAGCATTGTTGCCTCATAGCAAGAGGTTCTCCCATTCGATTCTTGGTTGGAGCGCCTTCTGTGTGGAGTGTGCATGTCCTCCCCGTGGTCGAGTGGCCTCCGAAAGACATGTGTGAATGGGTGTGCCTTCGTTGAATGTTGAGTGTTGTGCTGGCTCCTTGGCACCCATAAAAAAAACTACTGCCAATCATTAGCGGACCGGAGTTTCGCTGTGGCGACCCATAACCGGGAAAAGCCGAAAGAAAAACAACAACAACCAATGCTAGTTTGCTGAGTTACTTTTAATGCAGAAAGAAGTATTATGTACTGTAAATATACGTAAATGTAATAAATGTACCTTTTTTCCCATTTAATTCTTTGCGCACGTTTGCATGGCGCTAAACCTTGCAAACTGAGGATAATCCAAAAATCTATTTAAAATGGTTACATTCTAATTTTTTTCTCTCCTTATATGTCAAGTTATGCAGAGCTGAGCGGGTTGGCACACCACGGCGCATCTCTCAGTAGTGCTTAAATGTCTTTGAAAAGCTATATAGAAATGTATAGAAGCAAATGCTGATTTAGCTTCATTGTTAGAGTTTTGGCCTTGCATCCAGTACTTCATGGTTCTAATACCAAGACAGACCATTCAGCTTTTACAGGGGAAAGCATTGTGAAATACTTTATTATTTATGTAATGATGTAGTAATTGATACTTGTTAACCAAGGTAGTGGAGCTGGTGCAAAAGTCGAGTGTCAGTGGATATATGATGAGAAATCCCACATGTAAACACAAGTTTCCAAGATAGTACAGTCACACCCCAAAGTAATATAATTAAAGCAGACGGGGGATGTCATGTAAAGTAAAATATTTACACTTAATAATATGCCAATAGAGAGTAATTATTGTCCAGTTCATTCATTTCCTTTAAATGAAAACTGTATAATACTTAGCAGTGCTTAGCTCTGCTTAGCCAGTTTGAGCATTGCTAAGAAGTGTAATTGTAAGCAGTATTCAGCCCAGCTAAGCGGATTTGTGCACTGATAAGCACTGCTCCACATTTGCCACTTTAAGCACTGCTCAACTCAGCTTAGCAGGTTTGTTTACTGCTGAGCTGTGCTCAGCATTTTCAAAAATGGCCCAATGATGGCAAAAGGTGGGAATATGGCTTTAGTTAAACCATACAGGTGGGAATGTATCCAGAAACTGCTGTA
Source organism: Protopterus annectens (assembly GCF_019279795.1). Taxonomy (NCBI): domain Eukaryota; kingdom Metazoa; phylum Chordata; order Ceratodontiformes; family Protopteridae; genus Protopterus; species Protopterus annectens. The sequence continues at coordinate 1,446,446,086 of NC_056726.1, forward strand.
GTTTGATCACTGCAGGAGCTATGTCTGGAGTTGGAGAGGGAGCATGCTTTTGGGTGCACCATGATGACATACTGCTGCAGGGCCAATAACAGGGCTCCCAATACAAATGTGAGGCCTGGGACCATCTGGCACATGACCTCACCAGTGCCACTGGAATCCCTCAGACTGATAAGCAGGTACAACATCACTATGCTGACCTAAAGTGGAGAAAGGGAGTGCTCTTGGCCCAGTGGATCCAAGATGCTTGAGAGAGCAATGGCCCAGTAGTTTTTAAGCATTCCACCCATACCTGTACCAAATTCCACCCTGAGTATGTGATAGACAGGTATGGATAATGGTTGTTTTTCCCTTACAACTGCAGATGTGAGAGGTAGCAATGTGGAAGCCCATGTAGACAGACTGATGAGGCTGTGCCAAGAGGCTAGTGAGTACAGATCTACCTTGCAGTATATAGTGCAAAAAATAAGAAGGAGTACATTGTTTGCTGCCAGTAGGTATAGTGTATTCTGAGTGCACTGAATAAATAAAATGTTATACCAGTATTGACCTACAGGATATGCAGTACTACTGAAAGTAGAATTGCAACTGTACTAAAGCACTGTGTCATGTTACTCAAATAACGATTTATACCACAGACTATTGTGTTTACTCTGGTATGTTGTTGAAGAAGCAGAATGTGTACAGATGCTTTACAGGGAATATGGCTTTGACAGCATGTATTAACTGAGGTTGTTCTGATAACCAGTTGTTATGCAAAATTGTAGATTATAGAGCTGTAAAACAAGATAAACATGAAATATGAAATATGTCCTGCACTAAGATCTAAACATTGAATAGTAATGTGTAATGTATTATAGTGTGTCTTCTGCAGCATTGCCTTGTGTTAACCTTTGCATTCCAGATCTTATTATTTCAAATGATTAATACACAGTACACTAACTATCTGTCATGCATGAATCTCAGCCATGTATGTTCAAATGTCACCACAGTCTTTGGTGACACTACACTTAGATTTAAAGGTCAGACTATCTACCCAAGAGAGTATTAGGCAGAAATCAGTCAAGCAAGAGACAGTGGTTCCCCAGTAGCTCAGTGTGATGCGAAATAGCTTTTCTGTTCATTTTTCACACCCAGATCATGGTTTGAATCCAGGAAGGGGTACTAAGATGTGTGAATATTTACACCCAAGTAATCTTGAATATTTCTAGAAGCAGTCAGATAGTGTTAACAGATATGTCCTCCACAGGTCTTACAGGTAAAAAATGTTTGTAGTAGCTGTATGAAGGGTATACTAATAAACCGTGTACAGCTGTTCCACTGTCCAACCTCATGCCTGCAAATGACAGCAAGATAGGTACATATACCATGCAGTCTTCAGAGTACACGTCTCTCAAGCATCACACTATCATGGCTAGTGGTCACTGCTGCCAACCTTGGATACAGATATAAATTCAGGTGAAGTATGCCAGTAGCACACTCATACATCAGTGCAGGGTACACCTTCTTCATCATATAAGTAACCCTGACATGTACAAGTCCTCTCTAGTCATGTACCCAGAGTTGTCACAGTTTGCCCCATACCATTCTAGGTTGACAGTTTAACAGTTATGTATGTGCTACAGAAGCTATGGGCCATAGGTAGATGTAAAGTGAGGGTAGATCTGTATGTATTGAGCAGTACTGTTGTGACAAATAGAAGACTATACAGTTGTGAATAGACTTTTCTTCTCTCCCCCCACCCCTTATCAGCATCAATAATTATCATTCATATACTACAAGTTGTTGTTCTCAAAACCTAATGTTGGGACTTGTGTTCTATTATTGTTCATATATTTAATTGCTTGCTTATTAACATACCTTGTTCAAATACCATTGTTGGTGGCCTGTTGCTGTAAATGTAACTGACATGCTGTTACAATGCTGACTGTTATTCCATTTATGCATGTGTTCTGTTTGATATGCAACTGATTCACTTCTATTGTTCTGGGTTAATTGAGACACCCATACATGCTGTTAGAACTAATTTTGAAATGTTCTGTTCATGACTAACCAATACATTTTGAGAAGCCTCAACACCATAGCACATTTGGGAGGGCAGATCAAAGCGGATCCTCCTGTCCCACCTCACCTGGCCGTGCTATCTGGCCCCAGCATGCCTGGGACCCAACACAGAACTGCATCCTCTGCTGGTCCTGCACCACCCTCAGGTGGAACCACCTCAGGGGACGGGGCCTGTCCCACCCCTGGGGGTGGGTGCTGAGAGGAACCTGTCACCCACAAGAAGTTCTGATGTATGGTGTGCAGGGTCATCCAGACAGACTTTGATGGATGCCTGAGCCAGATCAAGGGTAGACTGCCACACCTGAAGGGGCAGGCTGCCCCTGTTGTCCAGCACCCAGCACAGCCACCTTCTGGGTCATAAAGGGGCAATGGTGACTGCCCATGGGTGGGGACCTCAGTCCCATTGTTTCCATCTGGGGGCACATGGGCCTACAATTCCCAACCACCCTCCCCAACCAAGGTGTTTACCCTCCTCATGTATCATACACTGTCACTGTCTGCTGTCTTGTCTGTCTTGTCTGTCTACAAAAGCAACCTCTCCTACCCAACGTACCTCCCCAAACATACCTACAACCTTTCCCCAACAGCCCACACTCACCTTAAAAAAGGGGGGGAATCTGCCCCCCCCCCAAAACACATGTCCCATACATAGCTCTCCATTTCACCCCCAAGTACACTGACAGTCAATTTACCAACTTACCACTGAATTACTCAAGCAATGTATGTTGCCCACACCCCTCCCAGTGTGGTGTGGGGCTCTAAATTCCAAACTGTCCACATCATTCACAGCTGTTGCTGCAGAAGAAATTGAGAACTATGGTCCTTTCCTACACCCATCCTGCACATCCCTAGCTGCCTTTCACATTGTTTCCCCCCTGCTTTCCCCCATTTCACCACTTTCCTATTACCTTTTTTTCTTTACTTTTTTTGAAATTAGCAGAGTTTTAAGTGGGAATAAGCAGTGCTAAGCGAAGCCAAAAAGGACTAAGCTCCTCTTGGCATCTATTAGCATCGCGCAAACTTACTTAAAATTGCTTAAAACTGCTTTAATAACTCTGTCTCAATCAGCTCCTGTTTTGCTCAGCAACAATATAACCAGCCCTGGCAAATCCCAAACCCATAACACAGTGCACTACAGTCAGAGCAATGTACCACTACACCATATGAGTTGTTGGAATTTGTAATGCTTTTTCAAGCATATCATGCATTACAGTCATTTAGCAGTAGGGAAAAAGATATCACTGCCAACGACCTTCTACATTAGAATCAGAGCAATGTATCACTATGCCAAGTCAACTCTGGGAAATTATTGATGCAAATACCTCTTAACCTTTTAGTGCAAGAAACTGGATGAACACTGACAAAATGGGGAATAGAGGCCCAACAATAGACACATAGTTTATATAGTGTAGTTATACATTTAAGAAAGTTTCTAGAGTAACATGGTTTGTTTTAACATACATTTGCTGAAGGATTCAAAGTCTGTAACTCAAGCCTCTGACATTATTTAGTGCCATCAGGCCTCAGATTATGCCGGTTACTTGCCAGAAAACAACATATATTCCGAGAAACAGACCAAAAATATGAGTACAAACTCTAGATATTCTGTGAAAATATGTACAGTTTTGGGTATGCTGATGCATTTGTAAAGTTATCAGGCAGTACAGGGATATACCTTTAGGGTGAAAAACATCACTGTCAAATTATGAACACAGAACCATTTGAACTGCACTCAGGGCAACATAACAGTAGGCCAAAAGACCTCTTGAGTACAGCAACTGAGTTATATGAACACACCCTGATAGCCAGTCTGACATATAGTGGCCAAAATCTCTGTGTACTTGGGCCTGTGACACAGAAAGTGTCACATGTGACTGTACAGATTTCCACAGAATGCCAGGTTTTTGGTTCATATTTATGGTCTGTTCCTCATAACATTTAGGGTATTTTGCTAAATCACTGAGATGATATCAGGATGGAAGTCACTACATGATAATACACATTTGAGTGTTAGACTTTAAATTCTGCAGAAACTGAATGTCAAACCAAACCCTGTTACTCTAGCAATTCTCTAAGAATAAAATCTCTCCCTATTTGTGACCCTTTGTTCACACATTTTCTTGTGCTGTGTTCACATTTCCTGTGCTAAGAGGTTGAGATGTATGAAGACATAGCATACAAAACTGTGGACACAACACATCAATCCAAACAGTGGACAATATTTCCACCTACCCTATGTGATGCTGCAGCTCCAGCACCTCCATAATGTCCTCCTCACAGGCCAAGAAAAGGGGCAAGGCCCACATGAAGTCCTTAACTAATAGCACTGTGCTGCCATGACATTGGCTAATAGGAAGGCAACCCAGCTGTTCTGGATGCAATTAGCAAATGGGAGCAACAGATTGGTGCACAGGCCATCACCTCTTCATGAGCATTACCTACAAAAGGCAAGCTGATGCGTATGCTAAACAGGTCTGATACTTTCATCAAGAAGACAGACTGCAACTATTCACAACACCTTTGGTGGAGTTATTCTGAAAAAGGGGTACAGCTCTATACAGGTATGTCAAACAATTAAGTATGTAATGGAATGCAGATGGGGGGATGCAGTCATGGGAAATAGGAATTTAAACAGTAGCTCTCAACAACACTTCTGGGACTGTCATGTCGCATATTAGTCTGCTGTCCAGCACCCCTCTGATGGCTGTGTCTGCAGCATCCCTCTAAACTGTACAGGGTTTTGCAGAATGTCCTGATATTTGCCTCACAATTTTGGCCATGTTTTCCATAAAAGTTTGTTTTTCTGACAAATCATGAAGGATTGCAGTCAGAAAATAATGACGTATGGTACTGCAGATGTCAGACATATGTGAGCAGGTCACCCTACACCACATATACACTGCTCTCTGTTACTGTGTACCTCAGATGTTGCTGGAATGCACACATGCACGTGTAGCACTACTCACCTATTTGCCTGATGTAGGCTGGATGACTTGGTACTGTAACATTGTCATAGAGGGCACCCAGCAGTCAATAACAGTGATGTGTGTGGACACATAACAACACAGTCTATCATAGCAGTCAGGCCATTTCTGGTAGTTTTGCTACCATCTCAGGATACTAGGCTATGAGCCATGAGCAGCCATATGCCTAGGCCACAAGTTATCCTATGTTTACCCAAGGCAGCAGCTGATGTCCACATCCAACAGGGACACAGGTGGTATCCCAAGGGTGTATGTGCTGTTCACCATCCATTTCACCAGGACACACCTGCAAAGGTGTTGGTAGCTACCCTGCCTGATGTGGATATGGTGCCCATTCCACTGCAGGGTGATTGTGTGTGACACACATGTGAGCTGCCAACAAGGCCAGTCTAGGTCACCTACCAGGTTGAGGGAGTGTGTGTGTGTGTGTGTGTGTGTGTGTGTGTGTGTGTGTGTGTGTGTGTGTGTGTGTTAATGCAGTGGAGCATGACCTGCATTCGTGCAGCCAGCAGTCCCAGCAATGTGGACACTGTGATTTCCTCACATGCCACAGTGAGGTCACTTCTGAGGAGTATGTATGACACTGGATAGATAGTTGGAGTTATAGCCTATAGGTGTACAGTAGGTGTTTGATGGCCTGGTATTCCCTGGTGGGGAACTTCCATGATGTCCCCAGCTGCTGCAAGTGCTGTGTGATGTGAATGATGAATGATGGATTATGCACACTAATGGTCCTCGGTGGGGGGAACATGACACATCAGGATAAGGAGGGGCAACAAATGCTGTAATGGTGGTATGTTCACAATACTCATGCACATAGTGTGCTGATTGATAGCAGGGGTATAATGTGGGTGTTAGCGGTGGATAGTGCCAGCAAATGTGGATGCGTATGGTCTGTACATGATGGTAGCCAATGTATGCGGTCCTGTGATGTGTTCCCCTGTTCATGAATTCCAGGCGAGATGTATCATAGACATCACCCACCGTACATGGAGTACGAGACTGCAGTGATCATGGATTCCCTGAGACTACATCACAGCGTGCTGTTGGGTAGAAGCCGGCAGCACATGCAGCAATGAACTGCCCCGTGGGCAGAACTGGTGGGGACCATCAACAACACTGGACACAATGGCAGGGGCTATGAACATGTCCAACACTGTGCCACAGACTTAATATACAACGCACGGAAAAGAGCTGCAGCTGTGCCCAGGAACCGTGCTGGCACTAGTGGAGGGCCTGCTACAGAAGCACCACTGACACCAACAGAGGAGTTCCTTGCCAACATTAATGGAACTACCACCTCCCAGGCACACATCCGCACATTTGGCATGGAGGTTGGTGGCACAGAGTCAACAGCTGAGGACCGTACATGTAAGGCCCCAGTGGTCATCATGTCAATACTGTAGCATTTATAGTGGCAGTCTTTGCATACTTGGACGCATATGTCAGGTCAAACTGCATTTGTGGGTGGGGTTTAACCTATTGTGGATGTCAGTGATTTGGGGAGTATCACAGCTTGTACTGTACATGTTCATAAATACACATATTATCCTGTACCAATGCCACATGTGTGTGTGTTGGGGAACATGACTGATCTTTGTGGGTGTTAACATAGACTTTGTATATTCAGCAGATGTCTGCATAGGTGCATAGCGGACTGGCCATGCTGCCAATGTATTGTTTTATGGTACAAGCATGCAAAATCTGAAGGTAATGCTACTCAATGCTAGAAGTCTAAACCTCAAAATGCACTCTCTCGAGGCACTCCTAAAAATGGAGAACATCAATATCTGTGCAGTAACTGAGACCTGGTTCAAGGCTCCAGAGAGCACCCCTGCAATACCAGGCTACAACTCTTACCACACTTTTCAAACCAAACCAGGACCGAGACGCTAAAGGTGGAGGAGTGTCAATATTCACCAAGGATATTCACACCACCAGGCTAGTTGCCCAACACAATGCATCTGAAATTCTTCAGGTGCAACTAACACTAGGTAAGACTGCAATCCAAATTGTAGCTTGCTACAGATGCCCCCACCATACCACAAGATTCTCACTACACCTTTCTAAACATACTGGAAAATATTAAGATAGAACCAAACACCCTAATACTGGGTGCTTTTAACTACCCTGCCATTAACTGGGAAAACTACTCATGTACAAGCACCTTTGCCCAACGGTTCTTGGAATTCATAAATTCCAATGCCCTGGATCAACTAATCCATAGTCCCAACAGGGGCTCCAATATCCTAGGCCTGGTCATTACCAACATGGGAAATCGATGCTCCACACCTATGGTCACCCCCTCGTTAGTCAGGTCTGACAAGAGGCTAATCACCCTTAACATCCACATCCCACCCCCACCCCCCAGTAAGGAAACCTCCATAAAAAACTTCTCCAAAGCCAACTTCATGCTACTCAAGTCAGAAGTGACAAACTTCATGAAACCCATGCAGACGGGAACTGACAGTTCAACTGCTGAATCAAACACTAAGGCACTGTACGAGCACATCCACTCACGTATGAATCATGCCATCCCAAATAGAACCAAGATGCTCTCATCCAAAAAAAGGAAGCCAATCTGGTGGTCCCCTGCCATAAACAAACTTTACAACAAAAGGAAAAAACTGTTGCAGAAAAGAGGAAAATCCCAGGATGCAAAAAACTCCCCTACCAGCCTCAGTAAGAAACTGAGATCCCTCATAAAATCCTCTAAAGCTAGTTACGAAAATAAAATTGCCAAAGATTCCAAAGACAACCGCAAGGCATTCTATAACTATGTCAAGAATCTAAATGGCAATGCTCAGATCTGCTCTGAGCTAAAACAGAATGGCATTGAATATACTGATCCCAAGGATATTGCCAATATCCTGGCAGATCGATTCAGTGCCAACTTCACCCCCCTCTCACCCCCTAAATGGCTCATCTCAATACCGGATGATTGCCAAATTCCAGTAATAATGGCCACACAGGTTAAAAATGCACTCTCCAAAGCTAAGAATACAGCATCCATGGGACCAGATGATATCCCGGGCTGTGTACTACATGAACTACAATATGAACTGGCACCTCACCTAAGTGTCATGATTAATCATAGCCTCACCTCAGGTTTCGTGCCCACTGAGTGGCGCAGAGCTACAGTTATCCCACTCCACAAGGGGAGATCCACCTTGGATCCCGGAAACTACCACCCCATCAGTCTGACAAGTCTTATCTGCAAGGCCAGGGAGCATATCATCATGGAACTTATAAACAAATACATTGGCAACCTTCAAACACTGGACCCCTCCCAGTTTGGGTTCGTGAAGGGCCGATCTTGTCTCCTGAACCTGATTGACTTCTTCAAATCAGTCTCCAGAGCCATGGACAAGGGGAAGGTGGTCCACACAGCCTATCTAGACCTTGCCAAGGCCTTTGACACCATCCCCCACTCTGGAATCATAGATAAACTTACTAAGCTGGGCATTAATCCCTACATCACCCAATGGGTTGCTAACTGGCTTACTGATAGAACCCACACTGTAAAAGTAGCCGACTCCAAATCCAGCTCAAGACAAATGACAAGTGGAGTACCTCAGGGTTCAGTCCTGGGACCGCTCTTGTTTGGCATCTACTTCTCTGAAGTACAGGCCAGCACTAAGGGACTCTGGCTAACAAAGGTCGCAGATGACTGCAAACTGGGAGCCATTATTGAATCCCCAAATGATGTGGATACTCTACAAAAGGGCCTTACAGAAACAGAAGCTTGGTGCCAGAGCCATGGGCTCAAGCTCAATGCCAAGAAATGTATAGTTATCCCCTTTGGGAAAAAACATGTATCCATGAATTACTATATAGGTGGCAGTACACTAAACACCGAAAGTGTGATAAGAGACTTAGGGACACAGGTGGACAGTGGTCTCACCTTCGATAACCACATCACCACAACAGTCAGTAAATTCTTCTATGTGGCACACCTCATCACTAAAGGCTTTTCATCCAGAAAAAAGGAGGTCAATGTCCCACTGTACTCATCCCTCACTAGACCCATTATAGAATACAACGCCCCATTTGGTATGTACCTCTCAAGACATCTGCAACAACTGGAAAGGCCACAGAAATACCTCACTAAAAGAATCACAGGCCTAAAGCAGATGCCCTACGCTGACCGCCTTAAAATACTCCAGCTGTACTCTGTCACATATTGTCTACTCAGAGGCAATCTCTGCTTAACATACAAGGCCATGTCAAACCCAGAGCTATTGGACATGCTACACTTAAAGAAATCCCAATCCCTCAGAGCCACACGCTCCAGGGATCTAAGCCTTGAATCACAATAAACAAAACATGCTGGAGGGATAGGTTCCTGACCCAGAGACTCCCCAGACTCTGAAATAGATTGCCCATACATGTCAAGTAGAGTGCCTCTTTGGCCCTCTTCAAAAGGAATCTTGACGATTGGATGGGAGAAAGGAAATTCACCCCGGGGATCACGTCAGTCACCCTGCTAGACAGGGGTCCAAGGAAGTAAATAGTGTGGGAAGAAATAGCCAAGGAATTGTTATGGCTAGGCTTGTATAGGCCCTAGGGCTGATAGCCTAGTACCAACCTATGAACCTATTTAATGAGTGAGGTCTATTCAGAGGTAATGTTTACCTTTTGGCTGGATGCAGTCCCTTCACCTATCTGGTCTACCACATACAAGCAATTCCTGACAAGTGCCAACACTTGGTGCTTGAATGAGACTATGTTGCCATCCTGGGTGCCCAGGCTTGTCATCACAGTCTGTGTGTTTATGGGGTTGGCACTGATGTGGGACATGGTGGGGACATGTACTTGCTGTATGGCATGCTGACACTGTTGTCTGCATACAGCTTGAGGCTGGGACCTTGAGAGCATTACATACCCACTGTATGGCTCACTGCAGTGTGTTAATAGCAGTTTGTGGTTCAGTGACAGAGTGCAATATGCTTACAGTTCACTCTGCCGTAGGCTGTACATACATATGTGGATGGTGCCAATTAGCATTCATGCCTATATACTTGTGGGTTATTGGGGGCACCAGGTAGTCACAGAGACTTCACATGTATACATATTGCACACACATAAGTGACAATGAATGGCTTTGCAACATTATCAGATGTGGAGTGTGGGGCACGACCTGTATTAACATGACAGTTGGCAAGACATACCATGGCCACGACAAGTGGAACACACAGGACTTCCTCTGGTTTACTACTATGACACCTTCTTTGTGTGACATTACCTTAGCTTACACTATTTGTCATAACACTGAGGTGCTTCTGCTATGCAATAACTGCTCTTTCCCATCAGTACAATACAGTATAACATTTTTGTTGTCTTACACTTTTGGAACCTCTTTACTGTTTCAGTTGTTGTCATAGGTCACACCTTGCCAAAAATAGACTGCAACCTGCAGAGTGGTACAGATGTTGGCCATACCTGTGACCTCTGCATATGTCTGCAGATTGTCCTGGTGTTTGACACATACTTTCTTTCCATCTGTCATAAAATGAGGTCTTCTGGTGAACTGTGGGAAGATTATGACAGACTAACATTGCAGATTGATAACAGCTATTGTTACATAACGACACATACACTTTGGAAAGTGCGTTCACATGCACAACCTGTTCTGGTATTTACTTTCCATGCATGTCACAGCAATATGTAAAGGTTGTGCTCAGTGTTTGGTGTTTGCCTTATTTTTCCA